>NC_092801.1:5124077-5169077 GCF_918797505.1 Bemisia tabaci | reverse complement strand
AATGTTTTTCAAATGACGTCACGCACAGGCCCTCTTTCCCTTCTTTTGCCTTGACGAAATAGACTATATTTTGCAATTAGGAACTACAATTTCTGACTTATTAGAGAGACAACACACGTGCCATTGGTTTTCCTAAGTAGATAGGTGTTTCCATGTATGAGCCAGAAATTGTAGTTCCAAATTGCGAGATGCAGGCCCGATGATGGGGAAACGAAAGGATGCTTACCTGTTTTGAACATCTTCAACATGACGTCGAGTTTGGTACCCACAGGAACGAAGCTGAGCTCGTGATGGTGACACTGTAAAATGTTTTTGACCGGGATGTTGTCGTCTGGGTCCAGGACGGCCAGGTCCTTGGCCATGAGCACTCCAATGACGTGCGTCCTGTCGTCTTGGTAGATCGGGACCCGGGAATAACCTGCAAAAAACCGGAGAAGTTGTCCTCAGAAACGGGATCCTCATTTGGACTACCTTTGACACAAGAAATCCGATAAGGGAAGTTGGCAGTTTCGAAAACGCCTTCAATTGGGGCGTGATACCTCACGCATTCCGCAGAGTACGAATAGTTGTATCGTTGCGCCTTAGCAATGCAATGGAAGATTAATATTGAAGTAGCCTTCACGCTGCCCTTGTCGGTTATCCTTTACCGCTATTGCGATTTTATTGGCATAGCTCAATTGTGCTCAAGCTAGGGTTGTATCTAGCAAATGGATAATTTTTATTTATAAGAATGAGAACTGAACAAGCGGTAAAGAATATAACTAAATATTAGGAACTCAAATTGGACTGCACTTTGCAGTTTTGAACTATAAATTCTAGCCCGGTTTAATAACAACGTATGTGCCATTCGTTTCCCTATGCCCACAAGTGTTTTCCCAGAAGAGCCAGAATTTATAATTCCAAATTGCAAAATGCAGTCCATTTATTCCGGATGGAACACCCTTCGAAATCGAGGAATGAATTTCGATGCCGAAGTCTATACAGCGCCCGAAAACCCCGAATGATATGGGTGCTCGGAATTGAAATGGGTCAGTTGCGCTAGTTACAGAATCGTGTTTTGATGCTTGATTCTTGCAGATTAGCTAAAAATAATAAGATCCGTCAAAACCGCAACTTTCTACGCTGAATATTAACCGAGATATCGCCCTTTGAAAAGTCGGGTTTCTGACGTCATGCATCGCGGTAGTGACACCCGTGATTTCCTCCACCTTGCTTTCATCAGTCAGTGATGCACTGGTTACTCGACGTGAAACTTGGATGAAAACAAGGTGGAAGAAACCCGGGGCCGGATTAAGGGGGTGGCCACATGGGCCGCGGCCCATGGCAGCAAATCCATAGGGGGCGCCAAATTTTGCAAGTTTTCCAAATGTAAGCATAAAAAAAATTCTGATTTAGAAAAAAAATTACAAACGAGAAAAGGTGACAAAATCTCTAATTTTCTGAGAGTATAGTAATTTCTACTTTTGTCGTCTTTCAGTGATACAAGAGACAGCGCCTTTAATTAGTCGAGTTAAGAGAGAAACCAAACACGCAGTTTGGCCTGGAACGGCGCGACTTACCTAGAGAGAAATTATGACGAGGACTTGAGATGAAAAGGAGAAGCCCTCGGCGCGGCGATCGGCGTAATTCTAACACATATTAGCGCCTACAAGACTGCACGAATACTTCACGCATTGCGTCAAACACAGTGCGGTCTGCGAGGCGCGAGGTCTTATAAGTTAAAATCATTAATCCACATTTATGTTTGTTCTTTCATAATTTTTCGTTCATTTCTTATGAATGGAAGGCCTTGTCCACACAGGTTTACGAAACTTAACTTTCGCGCAAAGTTCCGTGAACTTTTGCTAGTAGTGTTGACAGGGCTTTCCCAAAAAATGTGTTCAACACTAGTAAACGCGTCTCATGCATCCGACCCCCACTGGCACGTTCATTTGATGGTTTTCATTGATGTTTCAAAACGAATAAGAAGGGGGCGGCAAAATACTAGCGGCCCATGGGCGGCTAGTAGGTAAATCTGGCCCTGAAGAAACCGCGGGTGCATGTTATTACCGCAATGGATGACGTCAGAAACCCGACTTTTCAATGGGCTATATTTCGGTTAATATTGAACGTAGAAATTTGCGGTTTGGACAGATCTAATTATATTTAGCTGATCTACAAAAATTAAGCATCAAAACACGATTCCGTGATCAGCGCAACTGACCCATTAGCACCATATACGCGTATGACACTTTGCAAAAGAGCACATTCCGCTCCGCATATCACACGCGGTTGTTAGCCGCTACATACACTTCGGCACAGAATTTCACTCCAAAATCACCGATGAAGGATTTCAATCGGGAAACGAAACGAGCGCTCGTCGGAGGGAAAAGACAAGAAGATTTAATATTTCCCACTTTGGCCAAAGGTGTTCTTGTTCCCCGCAAAAACATCTACTGAGGGATTCAGGGGACAAGTTGCAGAAATGCAGGTTTAGCTCTTACAAGAAATGCGTGTTAAAAGTTTCAAAGTTACATTGAGACTCATGGCAGAAAGAAAGTTCTCACTCACTTCTTGAAGCTTAGAAATAGGATTTCAGTATGAATTTTTCACAAAATATATTTGTGAGGACTAGTTTTATTAGTTTTAATCGTTCATATCTCATTTTTTTGAGGGACTGCACTTATGCGCCTTGTCCTCCACGCCCTTCTGTTGGATGAGCATCCATGTTTCAGGATTGCCACAGAATTTGAAAGATGAAATGTCCTGATATTTCCCTGATTTCTCTGTCACATTTGAGTAAAATTCCCTGGCAATTGAAGATATGCCAGATGGTTAAAAAGGCATAATTTGAAATAGTTTTTAGACAAAATTTGTTGTTCAAAACGTCAAACCCATTCTAAAAAGCAAATGAAGGTGAATTGACAAATTTTTCCCTGACATTTTCATCATTTTCCCCAACATTTCCAGGTTTTCCCTGACTTTTTGAAATTCCCCAACATTTTCCGGTTTTATCGGTATTCCCTGGCTGAGGCAACCCTGAAACTACATTTGAGGCCTAGTTTCAGTTAAAATCTTTCAGACCTCAGTTTCTTTCAAAAATTGCACTTGTGCACCTTGTCATCCAAGCCGCTTCTATTGACTGATCACCCATGTTTCCTTCCTCGGAGAAAAGACACGCTCTTTCGGCCGTTGAGTGAGGTAGGACAGGTCACTCGTAGCTTTGAACGAGGTAGGTTTGTTTGTCCAACGTCTCGTCACCTTATAGCAGCGCGAATGGTAGGATTAATGGCGCTGTCTCGTAAATCTCTGGTTTACGCTTCGTTAGTGCCTCCAAGATAAATCGTTTAGCTATTCTGCCGTGCTAAGGAAGAACGCCGTATGAACATTCGAGAGTTGCCAAATTTCCCTCGATAAAACGTGCATTTTTGGCGGCATTCATGCACGTTTTTCTTTGGAATTTTCAAATATTTTAGATACAATTTCGTACAAAATTGTCGGAGAATTTTGGGGGAAAATATTCACAATTTTTCCAGTAAATTTGATTTTATCGAGGGAAACTAGGCAACGTCTGAAGGCTCATACAGCGTTCTTCCTTAGCACGGCAATATTCGTCCCTGGTGAATCACCTTGAGAGTCCGAGTGTCTCCTTAATCGTTTTACTGTAAACGTTACTTTTAATACTCGATGCGAACAATGGTCGGTTAAAGTAAAGTTATTAAAAATCTAGCCGAGTCACAAACGCACTTGGAGAAATTGGATTCGTTGCGAAAAAGAGAATTATTTCCTCGACGGTTTTTCGTTGCATTGAGGAAGCTACTTTTTGTTGAAAGTAGAAAAGCTATGTAAACGAAATTTTCCCTCTAGGAGTGAAAGTTGCCTTCCCTTGTAGCAACGCCTGTGTAAAAAAAATGTTTATAACACTCGTAAATTTGGGGGAAAAACTCTTAAAAAACTGTCGAAATATTCGTCTTGGGAAACCCTTTCCGGGCATCTTTTTACTGAAAGGAGGGGTATCGTTAAGGGCCTTTTTTGGCCCCACCCTAAAATTCCTCAACTCCGCGATTTTTTGGTCATTGAAGGTCTATATTTTACGGAATGCACAATGGTTTTGTCATTTCCTGTCTATTTCGGGGTCTACCACTGGCCTAAACATGGGTCTGAAGGCCAATTTTGGCGAAAAATGCGGGTTTTTCAGCATTCGACGCGCTGTTTCGTAACGATCCCTTCGGAGGACAAAAAAATCCTTCAAGTATGTTCATTAGGGATGTAAGAGAGTCACTTTGGCCAATTTTCGTCGATGTCAAACTTTGCGCTCATAGTTAAAAAAAACTTTTTAGAATTTTTCTTGTTTTTCATCATTATTTAAAATGGCTTAAAAAAGGCGACTCATCTTACACCAGAATTAAACTTTTTTGGCAGAAAATGGTCGTGGGTGGTCAAAACCTTCCTCTAAGAACTTTTTCCGATTTAAAGCCCCCCAAAAAAGCCGGTGTTGCCATATTTCATTGCCTAAAATCATAGAAAACCGAGTACTTATTTCAGTATTTGGGGGCTATTTCTCGTCGAGCTCATTCAGAAAAGTCCAAAAACCTTCATTTTTCATATGTTATGGCCGAATCACCAGTAATTACATACATTTATCTAACTACAGAACCTCCCATCGCGGCACGGCGTTGCCACATCATCGGGGAAAAATCGAGAAAAATCCTCGCTTCCCTGGTTTTGAGCCATTTTTTCGGATTATGCGGATGGAATAAAGTTGAAAGACTTAAATTGCAGTATTCAGAGATGCAAGTGGATCATACCTTGTGCCGGTATTCATTATTTTAATGTATTGCGCTTGTAGACAACCCATATTCTTACGATTTCTAGGCACGATATTTGCGCAAGAGGATGCGACTTTCAAACATTGGCCGTGATCTGAAGTCCGAAAGAAAGTAAGCCATGTGTCAGAATCGCGAGTCCTCAATGCTGAATTTTTACCCGCCCTGACAACCACCACCATCCCCCCTCCCTCCCCCAGCCCTCTTATCGGCAGCGATTGTTCAGAATTCTGCTTCCCTAAATTAATTTAAAACAGTAACTTTTTATCTACTCCACCTAAATTCGCATTTATTATCGCATATATTATTAATATCGCATTTCGCACATTTCATTTAGCAACATTAAACTAGAATTTAAAATTGTCCTTACCCTCGAATAATACTGCTGCCCTCGTTGCCCCCTCCTCTCTTCTCAGGTTTCCCTCACTTCTCTCCTGTTGCATCTTCATCTGTCGCCTCTTCATCAGACAACGCAACATTCTCTGCGCAATGATGGTGGAATTCTCATCGACAGATAAAAAGTTACTGTTTTAAATTAATTTAGGGAAGCAGAATTCTGAACAATCGCTGCCGATAAGAGGGCTGGGGGAGGGAGGGGGGATGGTGGTGGTTGTCAGGGCGGGTAAAAATTCAGCATTGAGGACTCGCGATTCTGACACATGGCTTACTTTCTTTCGGACTTCAGATCACGGCCAATGTTTGAAAGTCGCATCCTCTTGCGCAAATATCGTGCCTAGAAATCGTAAGAATATGGGTTGTCTACAAGCGCAATACATTAAAATAATGAATACCGGCACAAGGTATGATCCACTTGCATCTCTGAATACTGCAATTTAAGTCTTTCAACTTTATTCCATCCGCATAATCCGAAAAAATGGCTCAAAACCAGGGAAGCGAGGATTTTTCTCGATTTTTCCCCCGATGATGTGGCAACGCCGTGCCGCGATGGGAGGTTCTGTAGTTAGATAAATGTATGTAATTACTGGTGATTCGGCCATAACATATGAAAAATGAAGGTTTTTGGACTTTTCTGAATGAGCTCGACGAGAAATAGCCCCCAAATACTGAAATAAGTACTCGGTTTTCTATGATTTTAGGCAATGAAATATGGCAACACCGGCTTTTTTGGGGGGCTTTAAATCGGAAAAAGTTCTTAGAGGAAGGTTTTGACCACCCACGACCATTTTCTGCCAAAAAAGTTTAATTCTGGTGTAAGATGAGTCGCCTTTTTTAAGCCATTTTAAATAATGATGAAAAACAAGAAAAATTCTAAAAAGTTTTTTTTAACTATGAGCGCAAAGTTTGACATCGACGAAAATTGGCCAAAGTGACTCTCTTACATCCCTAATGAACATACTTGAAGGATTTTTTTGTCCTCCGAAGGGATCGTTACGAAACAGCGCGTCGAATGCTGAAAAACCCGCATTTTTCGCCAAAATTGGCCTTCAGACCCATGTTTAGGCCAGTGGTAGACCCCGAAATAGACAGGAAATGACAAAACCATTGTGCATTCCGTAAAATATAGACCTTCAATGACCAAAAAATCGCGGAGTTGAGGAATTTTAGGGTGGGGCCAAAAAAGGCCCTTAACGATACCCCTCCTTTGACATTACTTACTTTTGACTTAATTTAAAAAAACTATTTTCGTGAATTCCCTGAAGTTCCCGATCAGGGTGCCTAGTGCGCCCACCCGCCGGCTTTCTATATTTTTCTCATAAGTTTCCACGAATTTTCCCACCAATTTCAAAAAAAGAACTTTTTACCTCTCTGTCCCTTCGATTTTCGACTTTTGACCCTTAAAGATTTTCCCTCCTTCGCTTTCCACGTTTTTCTCTCATCAGTTTTCCACAAAATTTCCCACCAATTTCAAAAGTGAGGACTTTTTCCTTCTCCTTTCCTTTGGTTTTCGACTTTTGACTCTGAGTTTTCCCTCCTTCGCTTTCCACATTTTTCTCATCAGTTTTCCATGAAAGTTCCCACCAATCTCAAAAAGGAGGATCTTTTTCTTCTCCTTTCCTTTGATTTTCGACTTCTAGCCCTTTAATTTTCCCTCATTCGCTTTCCACATTTTTCTCATCAGTTTTCCATAAAATTTCCCACCAATTTAGAAAAAGAGGACCTTTTCCCTACTCCTTCCGTTGATTATCAACTTCTGCCCTTATGGACTACGTTTAACACAAAAGAACGAGGCCACATCAGCTATTGCCAAATTTAACTGGGCAATTTAATTTTTTACGAGAGAACGTTTGTGTGGATTCCTTTAAAAATGCTAAGGAATTAGCTTCGTACTATAAAGAAATTACACTGAAATTTGCACGAAAATCCGCACAAGAGTTTTCATGTAAAAAATTAAATTTGGTAATGGCTGATGTGGCTTGCATTGTTATTGGTTCCTTTCTGTTTAACGCGGTCCAAATATTTTCCCTCCTTCCACAATGGAGATGTTGCATGTGTGAGGGATTTGCGATTTGACCATTGATTCTTGTGTAAAAGTTCGCGAGAAACACGATGGTGCCACTGGTTTTCTCTGAAATCAACTCCCAAGCTCAAAAAAGGCTCTCAAGTTGAGGCCAAAATAGAGGGGATATCCCACCCTACCCTGAGAGTCCACGTCTACATCAAAACAAACTATCCATGTCTAGATAGGGAGTAAATACATTAGCAGGGTTGCCACTTTACTTGAGGACTCCAAAACTGAAAACACAGTAACCCTGCTAATGTATCTTCTCCCTATCTTCGCATGGAGAGTTTGTTTTGATGTAGAGGTGGACTCTCAGAGTAGGGTGGGATATCCCCTCCATTTTGGCCTCACTTTGAGAGCTGTTTTTGAACTTGGGAGATGATTTCAGAGAAAACCAGTGGCACCATCGTGTTCCTCGCGAACTTTTACATAAGAATCAATAGTCAAATCGCAAATTCCTCACTCATGCAACAGCTCCATTGAACTATGCGGTTAAAACTGCAATAGCGGCAAAGGAAAACCGATAAGGCCAGCGTGAAGGCTACTTCAATATGAATCTCGCGCTGGATTGCTAAGGCGCAGAGATACAACTATTCGTACTCTTCGGAATGCGTGAGGTATCACGCCACAATTGAAGGCGTTTTCGAAACTGCCAACTTTCCTTATCGGGTTTCTTGTGTCGCACGAATGGGTGTCTATTAAAACTGGCTGGAAAATAAAAAGTACTTTTACGGTATATTTTCAGTACCTTTCCAAACAATTCATTACCTCATACTTAAGCAGAAGAATGGACCACTAGACAAGATACGAATTTAAGCAATCTGATACATGTTTCTTAACCAGAATTTCACGTAGAACACGATTCACACAACGAAAATTACTAAAACTAACTCCTAACAAAGATATTAATGTTTTTATTTCACATTGGTTACGAGGAATTTGAACTGCCAGCTCACAAGAAACTCAAAGCTCTACGTGAGTCAAATCGAGCACTACAACGGTTGCAGCAAGCTTCTCAATCGAACAATGTCCATTAGGGTGGAGCGAAAAAATCGAATTTCGCGGGAGGAGCGGGTCTCATTGAAAAAAAGTTGTCAAATGGGTCCAATATGACGTACAAGAAATTTCGCCGCATAAAATTGACCCCCTCCCATTCCATAGTGGCCTTAAAGGCCTAAAATTTCAGTATGAGATAGCATGGTTTCAGACATATCAATTTCAAAAGATTTTCAAAAGTTAAGACCCTTTGGGCCGAAATTTCGTCCATTTTGTCGTATCATGAACGCAAAACGCACAATTTGCTCGTATTTGTAAGAAAAAATTGCCGCGCGGGCACCCTTCCAGGATGCATCGAGATATTTGGAAAACGGTGTGTGAGTATACTCATTCCGGGTAGTTTTCGACGTTTTGCGACCCCAAGGGCCGAAATTTCGTCCGTTTTGGCGTATTTACAACGGTTAACCCATAAAAGCGTAAGCAAGGCGCTCCCGCACTCCGCGGACGAAGTCGTCGCGCCGCGGCCGCTTGGCGTCCGTATTGACCGTCTGGAGGTGTCAGGGAAAACCAACGCACGATGCGGCACCCGGTCGGTCGATGCAGGTGCAGCAGCGATAGGAGTTTCCATGTTTTGGGGATACCCTTATCACTAAGGATTTATCGAGGACCTCAAGGGCAAAGTCCAAATTTTGTGTTCGTATGGAAAAGTTTGTCTGCACCAACCAGGTCGTCCTGCTCATTTATCGTAATCAGTTTTCGCTCAAGTCTCCTACCGTTCGGATCTCGCAGTGTCGCTTCTGTAACTCGACGGAATCTTCATTCAGTTATCACTTCAACGGCTCTTTTCGGACCCACATTATCGGGAACATTAGTGCTCATGGCGAAAAAGATAACGCGCAGTGGTGCGGAACACGCGATTTTTGGTGCGTCTGCGAAATTAAAAGAGAACGTTCTACCAACTTATACTGATGTGATGAAATACTTTCTTTATACCCGTGAAAATTTAAAGGCGAATAATGGAGGTCGAGAACCAACAGTGCATCAGATAGCAGCTCGCGTCGCGGGAAAAGTTCTAGAAATCTGGTGTCGTGCGTCAATTCCGACCTGCCCTGAACGATATGCCAAATTAGTTTTAATCCGTTTTCACGGAAAACTTCATGTTATTATGAAAAGTGTCAATAAAGTAAACAAATCCAAAGCGGATGTGAAAAAAGTTCAAGACTTTAAGAAGCAAGTACAAAAACTGTTCGATATTTGCACGTGCAAATGCAAAAGTTTTAGTAAGTGTCAGTGTTCCAAAACCAATAAAGTTCCAGAAAAGGAAAGAGATTTCCTGAAAGATCAACGAGGACCTCGTAAGCAAACAATCTGAACTATCTGATGCACTGTTGGTTCTCGACCTCCATTATTCGCCTTTAAATTTTCACGGGTATAAAGAAAGTATTTCATCACATCAGTATAAGTTGGTAGAACGTTCTCTTTTAATTTCGCAGACGCACCAAAAATCGCGTGTTCCGCACCACTGCGCGTTATCTTTTTCGCCATGAGCACTAATGTTCCCGATAATGTGGGTCCGAAAAGAGCCGTTGAAGTGATAACTGAATGAAGATTCCGTCGAGTTACAGAAGCGACACTGCGAGATCCGAACGGTAGGAGACTTGAGCGAAAACTGATTACGATAAATGAGCAGGACGACCTGGTTGGTGCAGACAAACTTTTCCATACGAACACAAAATTTGGACTTTGCCCTTGAGGTCCTCGATAAATCCTTAGTGATAAGGGTATCCCCAAAACATGGAAACTCCTATCGCTGCTGCACCTGCATCGACCGACCGGGTGCCGCATCGTGCGTTGGTTTTCCCTGACACCTCCAGACGGTCAATACGGACGCCAAGCGGCCGCGGCGCGACGACTTCGTCCGCGGAGTGCGGGAGCGCCTTGCTTACGCTTTTATGGGTTAACCGTTGTAAATACGCCAAAACGGACGAAATTTCGGCCCTTGGGGTCGCAAAACGTCGAAAACTACCCGGAATGAGTATACTCACACACCGTTTTCCAAATATCTCGATGCATCCTGGAAGGGTGCCCGCGCGGCAATTTTTTCTTACAAATACGAGCAAATTGTGCGTTTTGCGTTCATGATACGACAAAATGGACGAAATTTCGGCCCAAAGGGTCTTAACTTTTGAAAATCTTTTGAAATTGATATGTCTGAAACCATGCTATCTCATACTGAAATTTTAGGCCTTTAAGGCCACTATGGAATGGGAGGGGGTCAATTTTATGCGGCGAAATTTCTTGTACGTCATATTGGACCCATTTGACAACTTTTTTTCAATGAGACCCGCTCCTCCCGCGAAATTCGATTTTTTCGCTCCACCCTAATGTCCATTTCCCACCATGTATGTTGTTCAAACTATTAGCCATTTGCTATAGCTGAGCCAACGCGTCAAGATTGATGTTGCCAGATTTTTATATCGCAGATACTGTCATGATAACGTTTAGCGCGCGATGTGAATCACGTAGAGCATTGAGTTTTCATGAGCGGGTGGTTTGAATTCACGCATCAAGAATCATTAAATATCTTCGGAAGGAGTTGATTGCGGTAATTTTTGTTGTGCGCATCGTGTTTTACGTGAAATTTTGGTTACGAAACATGTATCAGAATGCTGAAATTCGTACCTTGTCTAGTGGTCCATTCAGTAATTCTTTGGTACCTTTAAGTGGCGGACTTTGCGCGCGATCGAGCATTTTCTGCACCCCTGGGTTTTTATTTTCGGGACACCCTGTACAGCTTCGCGAATGGGGAGGCTCTGATGCCCGGCGCGGGAGGAAGTGGAGCACTAAATGTTAACAATCTGCCATAACACCCCCGTCGACGTCGCTCGAAGATGGATGGTCGTCGCGTCCGTGGCGTCGCACAGTGGATCCAGTCAATCAGAGAAGTCGAACATAAAATTTTTGACGAAAACTGCAAATTTTTGTGTTATTAACGTCACATTTTAAACTTTAAGGAGTGCTTCTTGAAGAAAATTTCACGAGGAAACCAATAGAACCGATTTTAGAACCTCAAAGTTTAGTATGAACAGAGTTATGCTGCCGTGCTGAGGAAAAACGCCGTATGAACCTTCAGGCGTTGAAAAATTTCCTTTGATAAAACGCGAATTTCCCGGTAAACTTATGAATATTTTCCTCCCGATTTATCGGATAATTTCGTTCGCAATTTCACCCGAAGATTCTGAAAATTCGAAGGTAAAATATTCCTAACTTTCCTCAAAAATGAACATTTTATCGAAGGAAATTTGGCAACGCTCGAATGTTCATACAGCGTTTTTCCTTAGCACGGCAATATAAGCGTTTGAAGTTTTTAAATTTTGTTCGACCTCTCCTATTGACTCGCACTGAAAAAAAATCTCGGTGTATTTACTAAGAAAAGGGTAAAATTACCAAGAGTTCAGGGTTCTATTTGATCCCAGTTTTTTCTCGGTAAAATTACCATTTATGGAATTGGTAATTTTACCGAGAAATCTCGGTAAAATTGTTGAACTTTCTCGGTAATTTTACTGGACCTTGGTAAAAATGCCAATATTTTTTATCGACTGTGGTAAAATTACCGAGATGAAATGGCAAAGTTATCGGGAATTGATTACCAATAAAAGTGGTATTCTCACCTGAAAAAACAGTAAAAATACCGGTTTTTAGGTAAGCTTACCAGTCTGTTTTGGTAAAATTTCCAAAAATTGGTAAAAAAAAGTGAGATGGTAAAGGTACCAACGGAATTATGGTAAAAACGCCGAGAATTTTTTTTTTCAGTGCGATCCACTGTGCGTCGAGTCGAAACAAAACCCGATGATAGTGATTAGTGAAAGGTCGATGAAAGTTTAATGCACTCTTTACTAGTTTCCACTGGTTCGCCCCCCCCCCCCGACGCCCCTCGCGCGGCGCATTTTAATTTCCTCGCCCCGTCGTTCATCTTGCGTCTTTCTTGACTTTGAAACACTTTGCTTGATTAGGTCACCATTCCGTTTCGCCCAACGGCCCAACGGCTAGCGCACGCTAAGCTATCCTTATCAATTAGCGAGGGCGGGCTGCTGCTGCGGGAGATGCACACTGCCGTACTATATGGGGAAGAACGGCGTATGAGCCTTCAGACGTTGCCATATTTTCTTCAATAAAAACCCAATTTACTAGAATGATTGTAGTTAGTTTTCTTCGATTTTTTTCAGACAATTTTGTTCGCAATTTTAACTAGAACGCTTGAAAATTTCAAGGGGAAAAATGCATAATGGACCACTAGACAAGGTACGAATTTAAGCGATCTGATACATGTTTCTTAACTAGAACTTCACGTAGAACACGATTCACACAACGAAAATTACTGAAACCAACTCCCAACGAAGATATTAACGTTTTTATTTCACATTGGTTACGAGAAATTTGAACTGCCCGCTCACAAGAAACTCAAAGCTCTACGTGAGTCAAATCGCGCACTACAACGGTTTCAGCAAACTTTTCGATCGAGCAATGTTTATTTCCCACCATATGTTGTTCAAACTATCAGCAATTTGCTGTAGCTGAGCGTCAAGATTGAGGTTGCCAGATTTTTATATCGCAGAGACTGTCATGATAACGTTTAGCGCACGATGTGAATCACGTAGAGCATTGAGTTTTCATGAGCGGGTGGTTTGAATTCACGCATCAAGAATCATTAAATATCTTCGTAAGGAGTTGATTTCGGTAATTTTCGTTGTGCGCATCGTGTTCTACATGAAATTTTAGTTACGAAACATGTATCAGAAGGCTGAAATTCGTGCCTTGTCAAGTGGTCCATTTTGTTCGAAAATAAACGTTTTATCTGGGGCACTGCTTTCATTGGCTCTCTGGCGAAATAATGTCACTTAGTGCTGTTTTGCCTGAAACCACATCATTTCTAATTTACTTACGGTTTTCTCACAAGTCTCGTTTAAATAAAAATAGGATGAATTTTGCTGTTTTGCCTATATCAGTGGTATCATATAAAAAAGATCGGAAGAATATTGCGGGAAACTCAATTTCGAAAATTTGACCGTTGCTGCTCTCTTTGCTATCAAGGCAGTACGCTGCTGTACCAAGGAAAAACGTCGCATGGACCTTCAAGCGTTGCCAAATATCCTTTGATAAAACACGAATTTCTTAAAAAACATATGAATATTTCTCTTTTAATCTTTCAGATAACTTTGTTCGCAATTTTGCCGAAAGTTCCTGAAAATTTCAAGGAAGAATATTCATGCCTTTTTTCAGAAATGAACATTTTAACGAAGGAAATTTGACAACTCTCGAATGTTCATACGGCGTTCTTCCTTAGCACGGCAGTATACTCAGCGTGCATGAGCGCGAAGCAACTATTCGAACACCCGAGTGTAGCACAGTATCACTCGAAATTGAAGGCGAACTGAACGCACAAACCCACTGGACCGATTCTCGCGACGCATAGTGGATCGAGTCAATCGGAGTCGTTCGCAATTTTGCCGAAAGTTCCTGAAAATTTCAAGGAAGAATATTCATGCCTTTTTTCAGAAATGAACATTTTAACGAAGGAAATTTGATAACTCTCGAATGTTCATACGGCGTTCTTCCTTAGCACGGCAGTATACTCAGCGTGCATGAGCGCGAAGCAACTATTCGAACACCCGAGTGTAGCACAGTATCACTCGAAATTGAAGGCGAACTGAACGCACAAACCCACTGGACCGATTCTCGCGACGCATAGTGGATCGAGTCAATCGGAGTCGTTCGCAATTTTGCCGAAAGTTCCTGAAAATTTCAAGGAAGAATATTCATGACTTTTTTCAGAAATGAACATTTTAACGAGGGAAATTTGACAACTCTCGAATGTTCATACGGCGTCCTCCCTCAGCACGGCAGTGCTATTAGGGGACGCCCTGATAAGAAAACTTGGTACTTTAGAGACTTAAGAAAAAAAATGCAAAAACTGTAATTACCTGATCTAACAATCCCTGAGATAGTTTGGTAGTCCAGAAGAGTCTCAGCGGACATCATATATACGTCATCTAAATAAGTCATGATATCTTCTACCTTCTTGTTGCCGAATTCTAACGCGCCGTGAATGATATTAATTTCTTCCTTTTCTATTTTCGTGAATTCCGAAGTCACCTGGAAAAGGAAACAACGCAGAGTGACGTGACAATTAACGAGGACGTGCGAATTATCTAAAAGTAATCTAGCATAAATGGGTCAGTGGCTTCAATCACAAGATCGAGTTTAGAGCTGGATAATACAGTAAAAAAAATTGTAAAAATCTAAAAACGTAGTATTTGGCTGTACCTTTCAAAGTGAGAACAATATTATTATGAAAGAAATTTTGAAAACCAAAACAGGTCAAAAAAAGGTTAAAGGAAAAAGGTTATCAAAATTTCTTTCACAACAAAATTGTTCTCGCTTTGAAAGGTACAGCCAAGTACTACGTTTTTAGATTTTTACAATTTTCTTTACTGTTTCATCCAGCTCATAACTCGATTTTGTGATTGACACTACTGACCCATCTATGCTAGATTACTTTTTGAAGAAATTTTGATAACCATAAAAGGTTAAAAAAAAGGTTAAAGGAAAAAGGTTATTGAAATTTCTTTCACAACAAAATTTTTCTCGCTTTGAAAGGTACAGCCAAGTACTAAGTTTTTAGATTTTTAAAATTTTTTTTACTGTTTTATCCAGCTCAAAACTTGATTTTGTGATTGAAGCCTTATGTGAGTACCCGTCTATGCTAGATTACTTTTTGAAGAAATTTTGATAACCATAAAAGGTTAAAAAAAGGTTGAAGGAAAAAGGTTATCAAAATTTCTTTCATAACAACATTGTTCTCGCTTTGAAAGGTACAGCGAAGTACTATGTTCTTAGATAAATACAATTTTTTTTACTGTTTTATTCGAATGAGGAAGGCTGAGTTTTCAGCCGAAACGTTTCGGTTATATTCGTGAAAATTAGCCTTGTTACCCGCCGTGTAAAATATTTTTTACTGTTTTTCTCTATTTAAACCAATGGAGATGTATCGATTCTTGGAGGGGCCAGGTGCTCCGACAGGAATCGATTATTTAACATTGGTTTAAATGGAGGGAATCTGGTGTTGCCAAATAGCCGTACCCTCCTCTGATGTCAGCAATTCATCGAATCTAAAACAACAGGGTTGGCACAGAATCTAGAAAATGAAATTCCCTGACATTTCCCTGATTTCCCTGACAAATGTTGGTAAAATTTCCTGACAATAGAAGATATACTAGATGGTAAAAAGACTTAGTTAGAAATAGTTTTCAGGCAAAATTTGTCGTTCGAAACGTCAAAACCATTCTAAAGAGCAAATAAGGGTGACTTGATTATTTCTTCCTGACATTTCCGTCATTTTCCCTGACAATTCCCGGTTTTTTCCCTGACAATTAAAGATATACTAGATGGTAAAGACATTATTAGAAATACTTTTCAGGCGAAATTTGTCGTTCGAAACGTCAAAGCCATTCTAAGAAGCAAATAAGGGTGACTTGATTATTTTTCCCTGACATTTCCGTCATTTTTTCTGACATTTCCCGGTTTTCCCTAACTTTTTAATATTCCCTGACATTTCCCGGATTTCCCCGACTTTTTAATATTCCCTGACATTTCCCGGTTTTCCCTGACTTTTTAAAATTTCCGATTTTCCCTGACTTTATAAAATTCCCTGACATTTCCCGGTTTTCCCTGACTTTTTAAAATTTCCGATTTTCCCTGACTTTATAAAATTCCCTGACATTTCCCGGTTTTCCCTGACTTTTTAAAATTTCCGATTTTCCCTGACTTTATAAAATTCTCTGACATTTCCCGGTTTTCCCTGACTTTTTAAAATTTCCGATTTTCCCTGACTTTATAAAATTCCCTGACATTTCCCGGTTTTCCCTGACTTTTTGAAAATTCCGATTTTCCCTGACTTTATAAAATTCCCTGACATTTCCCCGTTTTCCCTAATCCTGGCAATCTGAAACGATGGGATGGGCTAGACGGGAAAACTGGCTTTGCGAGAACTTACGCGGATGAGTTCCTTGAGCCGCTCCCTGCTGGAGACGTTGCTGCCGATCTCCTTGCCGAGGACGATGTCGAGGATCCTGCCGATGGGCCAGGAGAGGGGGGAGGTGAGGCCCATGGTGAAGATGGTGAGGTAGATGGTGGAGTAGCCGATCTTGAGGCCGTGGCGGGCGCAGATGGCCTGCGGGAGGATCTCGCAGAAGAGGACGATCACGAACGTCGAGATGATGACCGCCACCCAGCCCACGAACAGGGAGTCCAGCACCACCGTGAACACCGAGTTGACGCACGTCAAAGCGAACAGGATCGAGCACAGCAGGAAGTTACCTGAAAATAAAAAATCCCGCACTCGTCATACGGACTGCATTTTGCAATTTGGAACTATAAATTCTGGTCCATCTGAAAAAAAACCCTCCTTCTCTATTGCTAATAGTTATTAAATATCTTCTCTTCATCTATTGATTTAATATGGGAAAACTAATGGCACATACGTTGTGTACCGGGCCGGATTTCTAGTACCTAATTGCAAAATAATGCAGTCCAATTTGAGTTCCTATTCTTTAGTTATATTCTTTACCGCTTGTTCAGTTTTCATTCTTATAAATAAAAATTATCCATTCACTAGATATAACCCTAGCTTGAGCACAATTGAACTATGCGGTCAAAACTGCAATAGCGGCAAAGGAAAACCGACAAGGCCAGCGTGAAGGCTACTTCAATATTAATCTCGCGTCGCATTGCTAAGGCGCAGAAATACGACTATTCGTACTCTTCGGAATGCGGGAGGTATCACGCTACAATTGAAGGCGTTTTCGAAACTGCCAACTTTCCTTATCGGGTTTCTTGTGTCGCATGAATGGTTGTCTATTAAAACTGGCTGGAAAATAAAAAGTACTTTTACGATATATTTTTAGTACCTTTCCAAAAAATTCATTACCTCATAAGCAGAAGAATTCAGTAATTCTTTGGTACCTTTAAGTGGCGGAACTCAAAAATTGTCGAAATTCACGCACAAATCTCGAGAGGCTCAATGACGTAGCCACGAGATTTAAGCTCATCAGTGGCCTGAGGATCAATTAGCTTCACAATCACGACCTACCGGGAAAATAGTGCACTGAGAACCATTACGTAACGAACTGCATATTTTCCAGGCTGTTTTAAAAAACAACCGTGGCACGAAGCAAAAAATTCAGGACCTTCTCGCGGAATTTGCCCAATTTTTCAGTACTTCGGACCGCTCTTAAAAAATCAGTACTATTTCCGGTCTTACCGGAAATTCCGTACTGGCAGACACCCTGGGACCTCAAGTTTTCAGATGCACGATCCGCAAACTTCTGACATCCATATAGTCACCATCCGGCCAAAGTATAACAAGCGCCATACGACGTTTCAAAATGTCCACCGTCATTTTATTATTTTACAAAGGAATTTTTGGTTGAATCTGTTTGAAACTTTCATTGAATTTTATCGACAGCACAGAGAAAATTCGGTGAAATTTTTGGACAGCTTCGTCGCACAATTTCTCTGTGAAAAAATAAAATGGCGGCGAAAATGTTAAAAACGTCGGACGGTGGATCGAGTTAGAGAGGTCGGACATGAAATTTCTGGCTAAAACGGCAAATTTTGATGTTTATTTCGTCACACTTTAAGTTTCAAGGGGTGTTTCCTGCAGAATATTTTAAGAAGGGACCAATGAAACCACTTTTAAACCCTCAAAGTTTTGTATGAGCGAAGTTATAAGCTTTTAAAGCATGGTGTCTAGTTTTCTTGGCAAAGCTCATTCCCTGATTTTTCCTCGATTTTCCTTGATTTTCAGGAGCTCATTCCCTGATGAGCAACCGAAGGTTGATGAGGCTATAGGATCTGAACTTCAGGTTCCATTATGCGCGAAATTTTCCCGCAAAAACCCTAAAGAAACCCCCCTGCCCCGAGCGAAAAGAAGCGAAGAAGAGAGAACTGACCTTTCTCTCGGACGGGCATGATCTTCTTGGCGTATCTCTTCTCCATGTCGGTGCCGGCATTCTGGAGGACGAGGAGATCGGTGCGGTCGAGGGTCATGAGTCCGAGGTTGAGACCGGAGAGGATGCAGGAGACGATGACGCAGAAGATGAGCGTGGCGATGGTCGCCCAGAGGGGCAGCTCGAAGAAGGACGTGTGCCGGACGGCGAGGCTGGCCAACGTCTCGTTGCTCCCGAGGACCCACGTCTTGTTCTCGTCGGCCCGGGTCAGGCAGAAGAAGTACTGCTTGTTTGCGTTGTGAGGCAGCTCCAGGCTCACCTCCAGGATGTGCTCCGACTTCCGGACCACCTGAAAATTTCAAGGATAGTACCTCCGGTCAAATTCAAAAATTCCGGCAAGTTTCCCCCAAGAACATGGAGAAAAAACTTCGTGCATGCAGGGACGGATTTCCCACAAGGCAGACCTAGGCAGCTGCCTAGGGGCGCGAAGTTTGGAGGGGCGCAAAATTTTGAGACACATGCATACTTCTTTAAGGGTTCCAGAATTGAAATCTGTAAAAAAAAATTAAGGACGAAAAAAGAGGCGCGCGAAAAGAAGAATATCTGTGAATCTGTCTTTGTCTACTAATAAGGTTCGTAAAACCCGCGCCCCCTCTGCATAAATGAGTAAAATTTTCTTTATACTTTTTCCAACCTTTTCTCGCATTTGTTCAGTTTTGCTTTGTTTTAGTGCCCTATATCTTTTGAAAATCATGGTAGCATAAGAGTCATCTCAGCCACCAAATTTTTCACTAAAATAACTTTAAAGTAGCTTTAAATTGCGATAATCAAATGCCCGACTTTAAAAAAATTCGGGGAAGGTCCCCCGAACCCCCCTTTTGGCTAGGGGGTACCCCCAAGACTCGCAACGTGAGGAGCGCGACTATAAGATTTGCCTAGGAGCGCTATAAAGGTAAATCCGTCCCTGCGTGCATGGGACCCGAAGTTGAGGTCATATGGATCTCTGAAGTTTTCTGATCACACACGGAGAAAAAAACTCGTGCGTGGGACCCGAAGTTTAGGTCATATGGATCTCTGAGGTTTTCGGATTGAGCATCTGGACACTTCGGATCACATATCTGAAATTTCGGTTCTTACATCTGAAGTACTTCGGTTCTCACATCCGAAAAACTTCGGTTCTCACATCTGAAGTACTTCAGGTGTAAGAATTGAAGTTTCAGATGTGTGATCAGAACCTCGACAGCTAGACCTAAAGTTAGTGTTCAAATGCTCAATCCGAAAACTTCAGAGACCCATATGACCTAAACTTCGGGTCCCACGCACGAGTTGTTTTTCTCCGTGCACATCTAAAAACTTGAGGTGGAGCTGCCGAAGTTTGGGTCAGACATCGAGGCACTTCGGCACGTACCGGAGTACTTCAGATGTGTGACCCAAACTCTTCGGTATATATCGAAGTACTTCAGATGTCTGACCCGAACTTCGGCAGCTGAACCTCAAGTTTTTATATACGTGATCCGAAAACCTCAGAGATCCATAAGATCTCAACTTTGGGTCCCACGCACGAAGTTTTTTTCTCCGTGTAATAATCGATTCTTTATTACCATAGCTAAAAATAAGGAAATGTCGATGATCGATCATTCAAGCCTAGTCACTGAGCGAGGGTTTATGTCGTGTGCATGTTTGCGTCGGCCTGAAGATCTTTGAAATGAACGGTGTGTTTGGGACACATCACAAATCACATCTTGAAATTTTTAACGCATTTCATGCAGTAATGGCTGAGAAATTGAAAAATTAGTGCCAGTTTGAGAGCTCCAGTTAGAACGTGGGTTGGACACTAAACTGACTAATGTCAATCTGGCGGCTTCATACTGATGTCAGTGTGACGTTATAATGACGTTAGTGTCAAGTCAGTGTGCAAATCATGATCAATCGGACAAATCGAGCTTGAGTCTAACATCAGACTGACGTTAAGGTATCAATCAGTTTGAGATTGGCGCTGCCATCATCGATTAAAATAAAGTAAAACTGATGAGCAGTGTTCGAAACTCACCTTTGAGTTTTAGGAGCTATGTGGCGCATGAAGCCCGATTTTTAGGCGCCATTGAAGATTTTTCAGGGGCCAAATTGACTTTTTGCCTATATAATCTGGCGCATTTAGTGAGAAGTTAGACGCAAGATGTTTTCGTAACAGAATTAGTAAGTAGCCGTAACTTGGGGAAGACAAAAGCACTAAGAATGAAATCGTGAAAAATAGAATAAGCTTTCACTTGTAGTGCAGAAAATTCTGAGTTTTTTTTTTTTTTTTTTAATTCAAATAGATTTTTTTTTCTTTCTTTACGTGACTTCCTATAAAAATCCAGATTTTTAGAAGGCAATTTTTAGGGGCCACGTTGGTGCAGAGCCTTCATTTTTTAGGCGCCACGGCCGATTTTTTAGGCGCATTTGGCGCGTTGACGCCTGTGAGTTTCGAACACTGCTGATGAGCCAAGTAGAAAGCTTGCATTCGTATTGAAAAAAATTAAACAGTATACTTGCCTTCCTTTTGAGACCATCGGAAAGGAAATTGCATTTTTCGCTGTTGGCGTTGAGACCGACGTCAATATTCGGATGAAAATTGTCGCCGTAGAGGGCCAGCGTCACCTGGCTACCCTCCTCGACTGTCGGGCGGATCGAGTCCGGTTCGTAGACGACCTCCTTCTTGGAATGTTCCACGCTGACCCCATAGAGAACTGGTGAAGAGTTGGCATCATTAGTAAGACTAAACAGATGATCATACAAACATTTAGTCAACTACACTTCACCTGCCTCCAGCCCACAGGCTCTCAGCCTCTGATCATAAAAAGACACATGCAATGAAAAATCTACATTTCGTCGCTCCTCTGACGTAAGGGCGTACCTCGATTCTTGCGTGAGCCTTGTTCTCTGTGCAACTATATGCTATCCGCGGCTCATGCACAAATTGAGATACGCCCTTACGTCAGAGGAGCGATGATTTGAGGGGTTTGGAGGACAAGGCACATGAGAGCATTTTTGCTACTTCAATAAATACGTGTTTAAGGTGAATCCAGGGTTTGATTAGGGATAGTTCAAGATTAGAGATAGCGCCACTAGTCCCCACTGAGAATTTCACTTTCCTTCGAACATTACTGAAATATTATTGTTCAAATTACAAAAGGCAGATCCACAAGATATAGATAATTTTTTGCTTTATTTTTTGAGCCAAAAATATTAGCAATTAGAGTTACAAGCGCAGAGAAAGTACGGCTGAAACTTTCAGCTCAGCGGCGGCGGCCGAGCGCGCAACCGAACCCCTCTTGTTCTGTCTCTCTCTCTCTTTCCCATTGCCGCAATGGGAATTACTTTCCGTCATAGTTACGAATTTATTTTAGGGAATTTTAAGAAGATTTGTTTACTGCGTGTTCCTCAAGTATGTTACTAAATCGCATGGATCCCCAATCTTGAATAAGTTTTGCGGTTTTTATTATTTTGGCAAAAATACAATACGGCTATTCTGAGCAGCGCGACGTGGTGGCCAAATCGTTTCAGCCTGGATTCACCTTAAAGTTTCAACATTACTTGGAACCTTATGGCAGAAAGGAAATTTAAACTCACTTTTGATGCTTTAAAGTTGGATTTTAGTTGCGAATTTTTCACAGAATATACTTTCAAACTAGTTTTAGTTGAGTTCATGAATATCTCAATTTTTTTCAAAATCTGCACTTGTGCGCCTTATATCCTCCAAGCCCCTCGTTTTACGGTTTTACCTATACCTATGCTGCTGTACTAAGTAAAAACGCCGTATGAGCATTCAAATGTTGCCGAATTTCTTTTTTGAAAATATTTATTTTTTAAGAAAGTTATGGAAATTATTCCTTGAAATTTTCAGACTTTTTAGATCAAATTACGAACGAAATCCTCTTGAAAATCGGAGAAGAAATATTTACAAGTTTTCCTGAAAATTCGTGATTTGTCGAAGTAAATTTGGCGACGCCTGATGGATCATACGGCGCTTTTACTTAGCACGAAAGTATCTTGCCGTTCACAGTAAGAATGTCGTAACTCTTTTCTAAATGTTTTAATTTTTTTCTGTGAAAACGCGTTCACTTAAAAAATGACCAAGAATCTTATACATCTCTGTACTTCTAGAGTTACTGGATCATATCGTTAGCAACTCATATTGAAATAATTATGTACGAAAGTAATCAAGCAGCATAGTAATAGAGCATCATGGTATAGAAAATATTGTAATTAAGTTAAAGCGTTCCTGCGGAGTGCGGCAGTATTGCTTTCCAGACCGAAGATTATAATTGCATTTCAATGCCATATAATTTCTACTCCAAAATTGTGCTATTACTATAGGAAACTGTTGGACATTTTTAAGAGAAAATTTACTTATTTTTCTTCCGATTTCACGCAAAATTTCAGACATAAACTACGAAGTCAAATTCTTGTAAGACAAATTACTTCTTTGAGTCAATTCTGCAACATTGAGATGGATTTACGTTCCTTGGTTTGGAAAACGGCGCTATGAGATAGATAGGCGTAATTTGAGAAAATTTGAAGAATTTCTTATGATTTCCATAACATCATGTTCCAATTTCCTGACTATACCAAACATTTTTCGGACTTTTGAGGATGTTTTTAAAGGTCGTAAAGAATGTTTTAATAATGGAAATCCCCTCTACCAATACTTTACTCCCTGCTACATGTTTTTGAGGAGGCCGAATCAGGGGTGCAAAAAATTCTTTTCAACTAAAAAACAGCGCGTTTGCAGAACTTTTCTAAAATTAAACGCGGTCATTAATTTTCTAACAATTAAAAACAGTCATTTTCTTTAAAAAAAAAATTCAATACTTATCATAGCGACCGAGCTATCAGACATCTGAGGAGCCCCCTGGTAAAAATTGGCAGTAGAATCTGTGTTCCAAAATACCATAGACCTACAGCCGGCTGTAAGATTTCCAATAGCTTCTATAGCCGGCTACACAAATTCTTATAGCCTTTTATAGCCGATGGCGATTAAGCAACAGCCAGGCGATAAAGTGTATGCTAAACGTTACTAATTACGGATGCTAGGACTTAGTGAGTTTTTGGAATACTGCTCTCTTTTTGGGCCGTAGTATCTTGATTTATTTTGCGAGGAAAGCTCCGTCTTTTGGATGGATGCCTGCCATTACTAATATATTAGAGCGCCTTCAGTTTCGTATTATGCTGTGCAATACCTCTGGTGTGAAATAGTTGCTTCAAGTGCCGTGGCCGTGGCAAGCGGGCAGCCAGCGCGAAACACGCATTGGCGCCTACAAACCTAACAGGGATACTTCACGCGTTGCGCAATGCGTGAAGTATCCCTGTTAGGTTTGTAGGTGCCAGTGCGTCGCCGCTCCGCTTTGTGTTAGGCTCTAATATTTAATCTGGCGGAGTCAGCGTTGTTCAACTCGTAATTTTGATATGTTTGCACATCCTGTATGGATTATTCCCATTTCAATTGATGGAAAAAAATATGTAATTAAGGAAAATATAAGGTGTGTTTTCCAAATATTAAGGTGGTTCCGTATCAAACTTAATGATTTCCAAAGCACACGAATTTCTACACAATTTCTTATAGCCTTTTATAATCGATGGCGAAAAAGCAACAGCCAGGCGATAAAGTGTAAAGCCCGGCGATAGGAACTATAGCCCGGCTGCAAAATTTTTTATCGCTTCGTACAGCCCGGCCGTATGATTTTCTCCGCATTCTACAGCCAGTTATATGATTTTCTGTAGCCTTCTTTAGCCAGCTATCAGAATTCCTATGGTATTTTGAAACGCAGCTCTAATCGTCAATTTTTACCAGGGCCTTGAGGAGCCCCTACATCAAAATTGAAAGAGGCAGATATTTCAGAGTGGCCGTAAATGAAAGAACCATGGAAAATCTGCCAAATTAAGGGACTTCAATAAGGACTACATTTCAAGCGATAGGGAATAAACTATTGTGTATGGTTCATTTCAGAAACAACGTATGCGGTTGAGCGTTGCGTGGCTGAGAACTGTATGATTGAACCGGATAATATATTGTTCTTCAATGTGAAATGAAATCCAGGGGTGCAGAAAGTTCCTCGGCCTACACAATTTTGAGCAACCAGGGATTTAGCCTACACACTATTACATTACGCGGTCGCAGTAATTTTTTTAAAATACAATGCGGTCGCAATATTTTTCTTCAAATTCGATGTTTCCGCAGTCATTTTCTCAATAATTCAATACTTCTACAATAACTTCCTCCAGAATTCAACACATTATTAACAAAAAAAAAAACAACAAATAAACACACAAAAAAAACAAAAAAAAAAAAACAAAAAAAACAAAAAAAACCACAAAAAAACACCAAAAAAAAAACAAAAAAACACCACAAAAAAAAACAAAAAAACACAAAAAAAAACAAAAAAACAACAAAAAAAAAACAAAAAAACAACAAAAAAACACCCAAAAAAAAACAAAAAAAACCACAAAAAAAACCAAAAAAACACCAAAAAAAAATAAAAAACAAAAAAAAAAACCACAAAAAAAAAACAAAAAAAAAGCCCAACACAATTTTTCCATTTTCCCCCAGCCTACACATTGGTCGAGCGACCAATCGGTCGCTGGTTCGGGAACATTCTGCAGCCCTGATGAAATCTAATTTAGAATTGGGTCATTCCCAAAACTCAAGGATATTCAAATAATTGAAAATTCAAGTACGTTCAAAAAGATATTCAAGGTATCGCGAGGATTAATTGGACTACATTTTTCAATTTGGAACCATAAATTCTGGCCCGGTTCAACAACAACGTATGTGCCATTAGTTTCCCTATGCACATAAGTGTTTTTCCAGAAGAGCCAGAATCTATAGTTCCAAATTGCAAAATGCAGTCCAATTTTACAAAATGCGAGCGTCCTTATTGAACGGGAAAACTTAACCTTTGTACGGATCCCCTCGTACATTTCTGATCAATGATTTTCAAAATTAAACCATCAAAACATACATTTGTGACACGTACGGTCGACTCGATACAGTCAACTTTGGTAAAATTTCCGCAGCACTACACAGAAAAAAAATCTCGGTGTATTTACTGAGAAAAGGGTAAAATTACCAAGAATTCAGGGTTCTATTTGATCCCAGTTTTTTCTTGGTAAAATTACCATTTATGGAATTGGTAATTTTACCGAGAAATCTCGGTAAAATTATTGACTTTCTCGGTAATTTTACTGGGCCCCGGTAAAAACGCCAATATTTTTTATCGACTGTGGTAGAATTACCGAGATAAAATGGCAAAGTTACCGGGAAATGATTATCAATAAAAGTGGTATTCTTACTTAAAAAAAACAGTAAAAATACCGGTTTTTAGGTAAGCTTACCAGTCTGTCTTGGTAAAATTACCAATAATTGGTATAAAAGTGAGATGGTAAAGGTACCAACGGACCTTGGTAAAAACGCCGAGAATTTTTTTTCAGTGTAACTCTTCGAATCGTCCTCTCTTGGTGATCTGATCTAAGCAGGATCATCCCCAACAAGAAGCAAGCTTAATAAATACATTGACTGCATTTTGCAATAAGGGACTAAAATCTCTGGTTTATACCTAAAAACACCGATCTGCATGGGAAAACTAATAACGAGTATGTTGTTTGGCGCTCCGCGGTCAGGGTAGAGAGCGAAAACAACGCTCTTCGAAGTGGTCTTTGAATCTGGCGGCAACTATTCGAACGCTTACGCCGTGGGGTTGCATACTCGCCGTCTTTGAAGACGATTTAGCGGACGCGTCTGTATTTCAATGGAGATGTTGCATGTGTGAGGAATTGGTGATTTGACTATTGATTCTAAAGTAAAAGTTCGCGAGAAACACGATGGTGCCACTGGTTTTCTCTGAAATCAACTCCCAAGCTCAAAAAAAAACTCAAGTTGAGGCCAAAATGGAGGGGATATCCCACGCTAAGGAAAGTTGACAGTTTCGAAAACGCCTTCAATTGTGGCGTGATACCTCACGCATTCCGAAGAGAACGAATAGTTGTATCGTTGCGCCTTAGCAACGCGACGCGAGATTCATATTGAAGTAGTCTTCACGCTGGCTTTGTCAGTTTTCCTTGGCCGCTATTGCAGTTTTAGCCGCATAGTTCAATGGAGATGTTGCAAGAGGGATATTTGCGATTAGACAATTGATTCTTATGTAAAAGTTCGCGAGAAACACAATGGTGCCACTGGTTTTCTCTGAAATCAACTCCCAAGCTCAAAAAAACTCTCAAGTTGAGGCCAAAATGGAGGGGATATCCCACGCTACCCTGAGAGTCCACGTCTACATCATGACAAACTTTCCATGCAAAGATAGGGAGCAAATACATTAGCAGATATGCCGGGTTTTCAGTTTTAGAGTCACTAAATAAGGTGGCAGCCCTGTCAATGTATTTGCACCCTATCTATGTATGGAGAGTTTGTTTTGATGTGGAGGATGACTCTGCGGATAGCGTGGGATATCCCGGCCATTTTGGCCTCAACTCGAGAGCTTTTTTTGAGCATGGGAGTTGATTTCAGCGAAAACCAGTAGCACCATCGTGTTTTTCGTGAACGTTTACATAAGAATCAATGGTCAAATCGCAAATTCCTCACATATTCAACATCTCCATTATTTCCAGCATTGCTTTCGACGGCCAAGTCACTACTGGTTCCGAACGAATGGACAATTCGTGGACATTGCACAATGAACAATGGACAGTCGAACAAATTCATCAGAAAGGAACCAACCCACACTAAGTTGAAACTGAGAAAAAGAAGTTTGAAGCTTTATTCCTGCATACTCAACGGGAAAAATTTTTGCAAGCTCTCAAAAAGTGCATTATAGTCAAGTCAAAATTAGATCAAATATCCTGAATTACGGGGAAAAATTCCCAAACGAGCGATTTTTAGTGTGTGCACGAGGTGTGATTTTTACACCCCCCCCCCCCCTCCCCCGGTATCCGCCTATGAGTCTATCTATCTTTTTTTCTTACTATGCATTTAAGTCTCCGAAAATATGCACGTTCGAAAAAGCGTTAGTGCTGAATGATTAAACCGATACCTTTTTACCCAAGAGAATATACTTTGGGGTACGTCTTTGGGTACTCTAAATTTGGCTGCCTAGCCGCAAATAATGTATAGAGCTAATAGAGGATTTCCGACCAAGGTCAAAGGGACAAGCCGTAAGGCGCCCTTACTTTAACTTTAACTCATCGCAACCATTCTAAGCTCCTTCATCTCGTTGAGTATGCAATTTGATCTCCTGGGAGTTATCATAGTTGCTCCAAGTCCAAGTGAACCTCTACGGCCACCGACCTTTTCGGGCAAGGAGAAACAATTGGACGTATTTCTGCCAAACGGAGCTATGTGCATTAAGGCATGAGCCTTGAGGCCCATGAGAATGTATGCATAGCAGGGCTCACGTTATAATGCACATAGTTCAGTTTGGCATAAATACGTCCCATTGTCCGTCTTGAAATTCACGAGGAACTCTTGGTTTTATCATCACACGATTACAATACGAACAAATTCAGATGTCATCGATCACACCTCACTGGCCAGTGATGTGATTTCGGGTCATCGGGGACTTTTCAGTTTGTTCGCACTTTGACCGTGTACGAGGGTCTTACAAGTATTCCCCCACAATGCATTGCTGCAGTGGAGGTATTCTAGTTCCAAATTCCTTCAGATACTGATGATCAAAATATGCTGTGGTCACATTAACAATATTTCGGTCGATGTCTCAAGGTCACGTGGTGGATTAACCGACATTGACGTCACATTATACACCATTTCCGTCAATTTTTGGTGGCCCAAGCAATATTTTGTATAATGACTACATGACCTTGAGATAATGAGGAAAATATTGATGGTGTGACCACGGACCCTGGAATTTAGAATGACCTCACCCAAAAAACGATGCTGAGGTCTGTCAGTTCAAATGACAAACATCTGATGACGTTTGAGTCGTCATGGAGCATGGAGGGATTTACTAGTATTTTTCTTCTTTTTCCGAAAACTAGGGATTTTTCCTTGACTAGGGTTGGTACTATGATGGATCTTCCCTTCGAATTTATAGGTTGGCAACGACTAAATTTTTCATGTGGGGAGGTTGGCAGCCCTTTCAAGCCCTACGGCCTCCAAATAACTGGTGTAGTTGAGGCCCGTTGTAGCTATCTTTAGTCCAGTCTCCAAATAACGATTTTACTTATGAAAGTCTTCGAACCTAGGTGTACTCTGGTTTCACTTCAATGGGTCAAGTAAAGGTTGGCAACAACTACAATTCGGTTTCGAATATTTCGTGGAGAAAAGTTGGCTGCCCTTTCAGGCTCTAAGGCCTCCAAGAGCAAACTCAATCGTGATAGGCTCCCAACCTCGGTGCTTTATTTTCACTTCGATGTTTTTTTTTTTCAACGCATTTGATTGCTTTACGGTGATAGCCAACGTGACGTCACAGCTGAAAATGCTCCCGGGCTATGTTTGCACCACGCCGTACGTTATAAATATAGGCACCAGGGGGTGGATCGGGCAGTCCCTGGCAAGGACTCGTTGGTAAAGGTATTATGTGTTGCTTGTGTGTTATATGTTTTATATGTGTTATATGTTATTTGTGTGTTATATGTTATTTGTGTGTTATATGTTTTTTATGTGTTATATGTTATTTAAGTGTTACATGTTTTTTATGTGTTATATTTGTTATCTATGTGTTATATGTTTCTACTGATGCGTGTTGCGTATGTGTGTTGCGTATGTGTGTTGCGTATGTGTGT
Source organism: Bemisia tabaci (assembly GCF_918797505.1). Classification (NCBI taxonomy): domain Eukaryota; kingdom Metazoa; phylum Arthropoda; class Insecta; order Hemiptera; family Aleyrodidae; genus Bemisia; species Bemisia tabaci. The sequence continues at coordinate 5,140,035 of NC_092801.1, read as the reverse complement.
TGCGTATGTGTGTTGCGTATGCGTGTTGCGCATGTGTGTTGCGGGTTGCTTGTGTGTGTTGCGTGTTGCTTGTGTGTTACATGTTCCTTGCGTGTTACGTGTTGCTTGTGTGCTATATGTTGCTTTTACATGTTACGTGTTGCTTTTAAACGTTACATGTTGCTCGTGTGTGTTATGTGTTGCTTATCGCATGCTAGTTCTAATTTGTTGTTCTTTTTTATTTTTTGAGGTTTCTTTTCTCTTTGTCTTTTAGCAATTTAACGCACTTCCCGGTGTTGGTTCCTCCTCTTTTTCTACTAACTTTTTTTTTTGCTTTCTAAAAGACAAAGAGCAAAGAAAACCAGTAATTACTTGTAGATTCGCGTTTTAAAGTAGAGTCCCCCAACCCCTCCCGCGTAGTAACATAATTTCAATTATGTTACTTTTTTCTTTTTTTCTTTGTCTTTTGAAGCGTGCCAGTAGGGCTCGCTCTTTTTCTTTTCATTCTTTTTCTTTGTCTCCCCTCCCCTAACAGAGAGTGGGTCTAGGAATTTTAAATATTCTAACGCCTCGTAAATTTATAACAGGGGGCGTGCGATACCGTAGCTTTGGTTCGAAGGATGCAGTGGTGTTTCGGCACTTCGTTCAGTCGGCCGGCGGCCATCGCTTTCCTACGACGGCTGAATCCATAACCAGGACCCGGTATGGTGCAAGTTAGAGGGCGGTAAAAGAAACCCTCGGCCCTTCTGGCGAAAAAAAAAAAAAAAAGATGGTCCATTTGTACGGGCGGGAGGATACGTAAAACTCCTTCATCCCTCTCTGTTTTTTCCGTAATTAGTCATGAAGTGGATTGGTAGGCCTACGGGGGAAGCAACCACTATAAAAAAAGAAATAGTGTATTTTCCGAAGAAAATACACTAGCAACGCGCCACTGAACTTACCTCCTGAGAAATTAAGTGTTTATAAAAGTCGGTCTTTCCCTGGTAAAAATAATCTGATGGCTACCGCCAAAACACAGTGAAGTGATGAGTTTTGACTAACATAAATTGTGTTTTGGTGATGGCCAACTGATTATCTTAACGAGGGTTTCTCTAAGGTGGTGTGGAAAGAGTTCCATTGATAAGAATCAAGTTTTCTCGTCGGTTTTTTCCCAGTTCAAATTGATGAGTTAGCCGTCACCAAAACAAACATTAGAAGTCATATGTGTTTTGGTAACGGTTAAATCTTAATTTTGAAAAGGGGTTCTCTAAGGTGGTGTGGAAAGAGTTCTTTTGAGGATAAACCAGCACATGGCAGGAAGTATTTGTAAGTCGCAAAATAGCTTTCTGAGATATTATGTAACACGTTACTTTCATTGAAGCGAAATAATAATATGGAAAACATCTTTTTCTAGTTTCACACGCAGAAAATTCATTTGTCCTCAGTAATTCAAAAAAAAAAAAACAAAAAAAACAAAACAAGAAATTAGGAAGCACATTGAATTGAACGTCTTTATATTAAAAGGAACCATATCCATTCTGACATAATCCCTAAGATCCATAAGAATGCATGCTTGGCAAGGCTTATGTCCCAACGGATGTAGTTTCTTTTGATTCAAATGCGTCCAATTTTGGTTGAAGGAAGATTACTTTCGTTATAGAGTGAAATTGCTCGCTTACAGACTTTAAACTGATTTTTCTCCAGTGGCAAGGCGTGAATGATCGATTGTCAACAAGTTCCCATTTGAAGCTATGGTAAGGAATCGATTATTAGGGCGTTCGTTGCGAACACCCCGTTTATCTATCCTTTTCGATAAGTTTAAGCAACCGATCAATTGGATTGCATTTCGCAAAAAGGAACCAAGATCATCCAATGGACCACTAGACAAGGTACGAATTTCAGCATTCTGATACATGTTTCTCAATCAAAATTTCACGTAGAACACGATACGCACAACGAAAATTACCAAAATCAACTCCTGACGAAGATATTTAATGATTCTTGATGCGTGAATTCAAACCACCCGCTCATGAAAACTCAATGCTCTACGTGATTCACATCGCGCGCTAAATGTTTATCATGAGTCTCTGCGATGTAAAAATCTTCAACTTCAATCTTGACACTTTGGCTCAGCTATAGCAAATTACCAATAGTTTGAACAACACATGGTGGAAAATGAACATTGCTTGATTGAGAAGCTTGCTGAAACCGTTGTAGTGGGCGATTTGACTCACGTAGAGCTTTGAGTTTCTTGTGAGCGGGCAGTTCAAATTCCTCGTAATCAGTGCGAAATAAAAACGTTAATATCTTCGTTAGAAATTGATTTCGGTAATTTTCATAATGTGAATCGTGTTCTACGTGAAATTCTGGTTAAGAAACATGTATCAGATTGCTTACATTCGTACCTTGTCTAGTGGTCCATTCTGCTAGGATTGTGCAACTCACATTCTTGGCAGCACCAGTACTGAAATCATGCAAGAAATTAAATTTACAAAGGTAATTTTTTTCATGAATTTATAGTTTATTGAGAGTAAAGATAAAACTTGTTTGCATGATCCGTTTACATTTGCAAGGTAAACAAAGTTGCAGCATCTTAGCGACATTGGAATGCTCTGGATCCTTTTTGCAAAACGCAATCCAACTGATGTATCGCAAAGCGCGCCACGCAATTGATAAATCCTCTCTTTGAAAACTAATGAACAACATGAGCGAATTTAATATAAATGAACAGTAAAATACAATCGAACATATTCCGGTGTTGCCAAGCTTAAACAAAATACTCGAATTTTCGCTGGTTTTTCGATATTGTGTCCTATATTCTTTGTTCACTTCTTATTTTTAAATTATTTGAATGTATCTCTCGTGCAAAATAATACACTTTTGTAGAATATTTTAATGTCAACTTAGATGTATACCAATTACTAGGGTATTTAGTTCAGAGAGGAAAAATTCATAAAATAGTGAGTTTCATCGAATCGTGCCAATAAACAACGTTTTGAAACAATCATGGAAAACTTTCTGCTAAAAAGTAATGAATAAAATGTACTCCTCAGACTGAATTCATTGAAACAAAACAAGACGCATTGCAATATTGCCAAAATTACGTACATTCATCGAATTTTGGGTTTATTTGACCATAATTATTCATCGTCTTATATTCAGTATACAATTTTATTTTATAATTCTGAGAAATTGGAGTTTACTAGAAAAAGTAAGAATACCAAAGTGAAGAAGACGCCCAGGAAAATGCAATAAGGGGCTTAAAAAGGAACAAGGGCGCTCCAAATTGGACCAAAAGGACCTGTGAGAGGACAAGGAACTATGGCGGTTAGGCGTCGCGGGGCGCGAGAGACCGCTGTTAAAGCGGCTCTTATCTATATATCGATGGTGAAACTACCAAACCACGTATCTCGGTTTGCGACGTTGCAGACTTCCTGTCATACTTTATTTTTTAAATGAAAAACTACTTAACGTCCAGTCTTGAAAATTTCTGTGATTTTTCCTCTTCGTGCGGAGAAAATTCTGTGAAAATTTCAAGGAATGATATTGATTTGGTCTACTTCGAAAAAATAAAATGCGAGCGTAGATTTTTAAACACCGCAAACGAGATACGTGGTTTGGTAGTTTCACCGTCGATATGTAACAATACAATAGTTTGTCGTTACACTCTGTGTAATTCAGATTTTCCTAAGAAATGTTCATTTAGTCGGAAAACAAGAAACTTAGGACAAAAACCGCAAAAAGCGCCAATTTTGGTGTCTTTTTTTCAGTTTGCTGCTAGTCGCGCGTTTAATTTTGCCGTGAGCTGAAAGAATTTGACTCAGCTAGTAGAAAGTTTAACGAGTTTTAACTGTGGAAATAACCAATTTTGTCGTCTGATCAACTCCTGGCAAATCACTGGCCATAATCCGCCAAAAAGGCCTATTTTAAGCCATTTTTTGCGAAATTTGGCAACATCTTGGTGACAATTTTTTTATAAAATGGTCAAATTCGGATTCAGCGCCAAAAATTTTACAGGCAACCATGGAATTAATGCTACCCGGTGTTTTTGGAGGCTAAAATTTCTATCTGCCCGGACTCAAAAAGCGTCGTACCTCCATAAAGCTGTTTACAAAAATGATGATATCTCGCGAACCAAAAGTTTCCCAGCGAGCTATAATATATCGATGGATGCGAAATCAAACGAACTATCGATTAGACAACTTTTCATTCAAATTTGAAGATATCTTTTTTGGGTAATTGCGGATTTGTAAAATTTCTCGAATTTAAAAATCGAAAAATTGGCAACAATGCATGTTAAAATTAATGCGCCATCAAAAACATGGTCATATCCTAAAAGTGCGCAATTTTTAGAGAATTTTCGTTAAAACCGCAACTTCATAGCTCAATTTTAATGCCACTTACGGAATTTGCCCGTTCTCAACTTGGCAACGCTGTAGCGCGCGGGATAATTTTCGGGTGAACTTACCAATGCCGGAAAAAGGCGTGTCTTGTGATAGGGAACAACATATCCAACTCCGGGCAAAATCCAAGCGTAGGGTAAAATCAGAGACAAGGTAAAATCGCCGATTTTGAATAACCCTCTTTAACCTCTCTTTTCACAAAAAAAAATAATTTTGTTTTCAGACTTTCAGTTTATGGCAGGAGAAAATATACGGCTAAAGAAACTGAAAAACATTCGTAGCTCAATTTTTTCGAGAATGTGAGTTGGTTCCTTTCTGATTAACTCGGTCCAAATCAGTGTTCGAAACGCACCTTCGAGTTGTAGAAGTCATGTAGCGCATCAAGCCCGATTTTTAGGCGCCATTGTAGATTTTTTAAGGGCCAAATTCACTTATTGCCTATACATTACGGCGCATTTAGTGAAAAATTAGACGCAAGATATTTTCGTAACAGATCCAGTAAGTAGCTGTAACTTATTGTTGGGAAAACAAAAGCTCTAAGAATGAAATCGTAAAGAAAAGAAAAAGCTTTCACTTGTAGTGCTGAAAATTCTGAGCTTTTTTCAATCAAATAAGTTTGTTTTTCTTTCTTTATGTGACTTCCTATGAAAATCCAGATTTTAGGGGGCAATTTTTAGGGGCCACGTTGGCGCCGAGCCTACATTTTTAGGCGCCATGGCCGAGTTTTTAGGCGCATTTGGCGCCTGTGAGTTTCGAACACTGGACTAAATTTACGATCTCACTTGTCTCCGCGGACATACGAGAGCAGTCATTTTCTCCATCCTCGTGGAGAGATGACTGCTCATTGTAACGAGCAGCTTTCCTCAGTTTGTTAATTCTCTAAACAAGCAGTAAACACGATTGCGCAGCTGCTCGCAAATTAACACATCGCCGTTCGAATCCTCGCGTAAAAATCCGCGATCAGCTCCGAAAATCTACCGTAAAGGTGGGATAGGCGCCTAGCAGTGGCATGGAGTGCTTTGCAATCTATCGATTGATAAACCATTTAAACCTATATAAAATGATCGAAAAACAGGAGGTTCGCAGCGAACACCTTAATAATCGATTCTTTACCATAGTTTCAAATGGGGAAATATCGAAAATCGATCATTCACCCCTCAGTGGCGTGGCGTGCTTTGCGATACATCGATTGGTAAACCATTTAACCTATAGAAAATGATCGAAAAACAGGAGGTTCGCAGCGAACACCTTAATAATCGATTCTTTACCATAGTTTCAAATGGGGAAATATCGATAATCGATCATTCACGCCTCGCCAACGGCGCCTAGCACGGATAATTCGCGTGGCGGATTCGTGGGACGACCCGAGAAAATCGAGCCGAAAAAATAACTTCGGAAGACAAAAGCTCATTTGCATAGACAACAAACAACGTTGATACGTGGTTCGGCGCACATGGGATCGGGTCGATGGGAGAGGTCGGACAAAATTTGGAAACTTTGAACGATCATAACTTCGTTTACACAAAATTTTGAGGTTCTGAAAGTGGTTCCATTGATTTCCTCGTAAGATTTTCTGCCAAAAACACCCCTTGAAATTTAAAATGTGATGAAATAAACATCTACATTTGTTGTTTTAATCAAAAATTTAGTGTTCCGACCTCTCTATTAGACTCGATCCACTGTGCGGCATTTTGGAGTCCACCTGAAAAGCGCTGAATTGAGACGCTTCGCGGACAAAATTGGTTTTGAGGAACAAAATGCTCTCGTGTACGGACAAAACCCGACTCCTCCGCCGAAAAAAAATGAGGTAATAGAATTCTGCCGTTCTAAGGAGGAACGCCGTATGAACATTCGAGAGTTGCCAAATGTCCCTTGGTAAAATATGTATTTTCGACGGCGTTCATGCATATTTTTCCTTGAAATTTTCAGATATTTTAGATTGAATTGCGTGCAAAATTGTCTAAGAATTTTGGGGAAAATATTCTAGATTTTCCTGATAAATTCGGTTTTTATCGAAGGACATTTGGCAACGCCTGAAGGCTCATACGGCGTTCTGCCTTAGAACGGGAGAATTTGAGTCGTTCGTTAGTGGGGCTAATTGGATGAATAGATTACGGCTTCTTTTATGATCTGCACTTTTGCGGTCGAAAAAGCTAGAGTCGACATCCGGCGATTATGCGTGAAGACCGCTTCTGGAAAACATACCCGAAAACAATTACATAACCGAAAAAAATTGGAGGGAGCCTCTGCTTGATAAGAGTGGCGAGGCGTGAATTATCGATTATCGATACATCCCAATTTGAAGCTATAGTAAAAGATCGATTATTAAGGTGTTCGGTGCGAACGCCTTGTCTATCGATCCTTCTCCACGGATTCAAATGACAGATCAATCGATATATCGCAAAGCACGCCACGCTATTGATTGAATATCGCAGTGAATGAAGCATTTTCTGTGGTTGAAACTCTTGTCTTGTGAAACTACCTTTGACGAATTGATTTCCCATCTTTAGCCGCGGATGAATTCTGTAGAGTTTTCATCTATTTTTTTTAGTTTAAATGCATGCTGACAAATAATAGAGAATTCGGAAGAGAAAATTTTATTGCAGCATCTGGGAGTGCTTGATGAGCTACATTTGCAATATTTTTCATATTTTTCCGATACAGGAAATGGTAGAGAAATACATTTAATGGTGAGAGAATCTGACACCTAATGACGTCATCAGGCAGCTTTTCTCATTTGACTAGGTCATTTGGTCGTATCTCTTATAATAATTGTTCATTTTAGAAATCAAGGATATTCTAAGGCTCAGTTTAATGGGTAGTTTCTTCTAAAACATTAAAAGAAAAAAATTTTATACCTGTAAATTATCCATTGAGATAAATAAAAATTCTGCTACAGAATTTATCTGATTTTCAAAGCAATGATGGAAAATCTTTTTTTTTTTTTTCCAAGTAACGAGTAAGGTTTTTGGATTACACTAAAAAATATTTTACTTGAGATATTATCTGGTTTATGTCGCTAAAGGTTTTGGAGTTAAAGAAACGTTGTTTTGCTATTTTTTTAAACTTACACCTAACGATAACAAAACGATACAATTTTAACTCAAAAAATTTAACTGATGTTGAGTTGAATCCACACGGATTTCACAAAAAAAAAAAAAAAAAAAAAAAATCCAATTTTGTTGACAAGAAACGAAGCTTTAAGTCAAAATAATAGCTCATGAATTATTATTATTATTATTATTTTTTTTTTTTTGATGTGCGGTCGTTTTAGCAGGACGCTATTCAATGATGGTACTGGTACGTAAAACTGCACGAGGAAAGCATGTCTGCAAAAAAAATTCAAGAACAAACGCTCATGGTATGACTTTTAGAATTAGAGTGGAAATGATCGATGAGCAAGGTTTTCGAGATGAACACCTAAATGATTCTTTACTACAGCTTCAAACGAGGAAATCTCGATTATCGATCACTCACGCCTCGCCACTGAAGAAAATGAAACGTTTCGATCGTACCCAGAATGCATTGCGCAGAAGCTGAAGATCCACCTTAAAAGTGTTCAGCTCCCTTGAAGAAATGGACGTATTTCTATCAAACGGAACTGTATGCATGATGACGTAAGCCCTGAGCCCTGTTATGCATATATTCACTGGGGGAAAAAAACCACATTGGATCTAGAGTCCAGACTATGAAAAACATCGATAAGACAAAATACTCTTGATTCAATCAGATTAAGCTTAATCAAGACCAAGCCTCTTAATTTGAGCGGATTTCCTTTTGATTTAAGCTTAAATCTGATTGAATCAAGAGTACTTTTTCTTGTCAATGTTTTCAAGAGTCTGGACTCTAGATCCAATGTGTTTTTTTCCAGTGCAGAGATTTTGACACACCGCAATTGAGATATGTGGTTTCGCAGTTTAGCCATCGTCATACATCGAAACGGGGAGGACATAGATTTCTCGTTACTTTAAGACCCAATTCCTCGGGTGATGCAATTATTTTAACTCTGTGGATGTGCGTGAAGTATCTCGACTTTTGAAGGCATTTTGTGATTTGATGTTTTCATTCCTCGTGGCTGGAAAATCACATGTACCTCTCGTTACTGTAATAGAACACCAGAGCCCTCATAAGCTAATTAAATTGGCTCAATGTAGTTATAAAGCTATGAGGCTGATTATTGAAATTGATAGGCAAGGCGATAGACAAAGAGAACGAAGAGAAAATCAAGCGAGCCTATTGGTGGAAGCAGGTGGTTGCAATGGACAAATGAGATAAGTAATAGACTAACCAATAGCAATCCACGAGGAACCATATAGTTAGTTCATCAATTTCCCAAGAGTCTGGACTCTAGATCCAATGAGTTTTTTTTCCAGTGCTCTTATGGGTCTTAGGACTCATGTCTTAATGCGCATAGTTCCGTTTGGTAGAAATACGTCCAAATGCAGGTCAAAACCCCCGAGTTCCCGTCATATAATCTAAGAATATTTAATTGATTTGGTCAACTAATTCCGGGCCGCGGGGTCAGCTGAATTTCCCGGCCCTTAATCTACACCCTCATCGGCTCTTGTCACGCCACGAGAGCTTTGATAACTTTCGGGGCGTGTCGAAGTGTGTCGCGTGGATGACTCCTTTGAGATCGCTCACTCACATTTCAAACCGAGATTTCTCCGATCGAATCCGTCGCATTGGCATGTGTTTCCGTCGTGTTTTTATTGATCAAACTAAAAATTGAATCCGTGAGTTCGAAAACACACCGACTCAGAAAAAAAATATTGTTCAGAGGAAACACCTAAAACTGCGCAGCGGGCGAAGAAGTTAGTTTAGGAAAAACCTGCTTCGTGCCAAAGGACAAGTACTTGGAGACTTCGTAAAGCACCGAGTTGAAATCGATACATCATGTTTGATGACAGAGAATTAAGCGTTTAAACATTTCCGAGTTGGTGTGTTTTCGTTCTCGCCGACTTTCAGATACTGATTTTTCATAGTCTGCCCTAAAAAATGTATATTTTTCGACCTGAATAACGCTTGATTATTTATATTACTTGTTGGTACAAGATATACTGAACCGAAATAGAAAACCGCAAAATCGGATGGTCACCCGTTTCCCTTGAAATGGCCAAAAATTGGTATTTCCAATGAAATACTTCGATTTTTCCCTTTTCCCGTCGCTGTTTCGAGCACTTCCGATTGCAATTTTGAAATTCCCTTTTGCGTGCAGATGCTTCTATCCATAAGTGTTACTAAACCGTAAAAAAATGAAAATCGAAAAAAACCCGAGTTGGTGTGTTTCCGAACTCACTGGTTCATTTCAAACCGAGATTTCTCCCATCGAATCCGTCGCATTGGCATGTGTTTCTGTCGTGTTTTTATTGAGCAAACTAAAAATTGAGGGAGGGATTAAAGTTTTCCGATTGGGTGATGGATCGATTAATCGAATTTTTGCATGATCGAAAATTCAGTAAGGGATTATCAATCGAATCGGACAGGGTGTCTATGGTAACTCAAGGAGGGACTATGTTGCCATAAAATGTTACCACGTCTCACTGCTTCAAGAAAATCACCGAATTCAATCGCAACGCATCAAAACACATTTCTGCTCGTACCTCTTGGCCATCGACCGATTTATTTGGTAGAAGCTCATCAATACGCTGATAAAGGGTTACTACAAGTCATGAAGGGGTAAATGGGCATGCAAAGGGGTGTGGTAGGCGGTGGAAAGGTGCGGGGGCGGGGGGCACTGGGAAAAGACATGGTTCCAAGTGCTTATCAATCAATGTCATCAATATGACTAGATAACTGATTGCTCCGCGGTATCACGTGATTTGATCGGCTGCTCAACAGCCGCCACATCGTTCAGAAAATTCCCGAATTTTTCCCGAGGTCTTGCTTCGCTCGCTTGGTAGTCTCCATAAATGGACCACATTTTGCAATTGGGAACTGTAATTTCTGACTCAGTTTAGAAATAACTTATGAGCCATTTGTTTCCCGATGCACAAAAGTGTTTTTAAGAATGAGCCAGAAATTTTAGTTCCTAATTGCAAAATGTAGTCCAAATAATATGGACTGCATTTTGCACTTTGGACCTATAAACTCTGGCTCATCTGAAAAAGCTCTTATGTGCATAGGGAAACTAATGGCACATCCGTTGTTTTTAAACCGGGCCGGAATTTATAGTTCTTAATTGCAAAATGCAGTCTATATGTGAATTCAAATTTAGAGATCTTCATTTAGACTTCATTATACAGGGTTATCCATGATTAAATGGCCAGCCTGCAGAAGCCGAAATACCCCTAAACCCCCTCTTTAAATAGAGATTTCATTTTTTTAAGGTAATTTATGAATTTAGGGAATAAAAGTACGGGGGGGGGGGGGCAAGTTTTCATGAGATTTGGTTCACGACCGTTGCCAAAATCCAGGAAAAACGATTTACTTTCCGAAATTTTGGGGAGGCTGTAGCTCCGAATGGGGGCACTTTTGGAAAGAACTTGATACAGCAAAAAAGTCTTATTTTGACCCACAGAGCACGCTCCTGCAGTTTGGTCGTTTAACCCTGGATCACCCTGTATATAAATTCAAATATAGAGATTTACATTTTGCTTACATTTTATAATTAGGAACTCCAATTTCTGACTCGGTTGAGGAACAACGCATGTACCGGTCTTTTCTCTGGGCACTTAAGTGCTTTTACGGATGAGCCAGAAATTTTAGTTCTTAATAATAGACCGTATTCGATTACGGTTCGATGTATCGTTCGATTCAAAACAATAGAACATAACCTCGAACCAAACTGTAAGGATTTTAGTTGGAAAAGCTGAAAATGAGAAATTTCCTGACAATTTCACTTTGCCTTGGTTATGGTACTCAAAAGAATAAAAAATCTGTTACAAAAGACTCGTTCTCTCAGATTTCTGAATTTACTATTGAGGCTATGCTTATGTTTTGAATCAATCGATATCGATACAATCTCACCCGTTTGATGTATCGAATACGATCTATTGCGAAATGTTGTCCGTTTTATCCATTATAGTTTCCGTAAAGAAAGAAACTGATATCCGAGAAACGAAGCGATCGGGACGTCCTTGAATTTTTGTTTCGAGTTTTCAAGTCCTTGAATATCCTTGAATTTTTGTCTCGAGTTTTCAAGTGCTTGAATATCCAAAAAAATTTGTTTCGAGTTTTCAAGTCCTTGAATATCCATGAATTTTTGTCTCGAGTTTTCAAGTCCTTGAATATCCAAAGAATTTTGTTTCGAGTTTTCAAGTCCTTGAATATCCCTGAATTTTTGTCTCGAATTTTCAAGTCCTTGAATATTCAAAGAAATTTTGTTTCGAGTTTTCAAGTCCTTGAATATCCTTGAATTTTGGAAATGCGCCCAAATACACTTGAAGTCAGTGAATCAGCCTTCGTCAGAATCAGTTCATTCGGAAGACTCCGCGAGCCTATGTAAGGTCGAAAAATCCACATCTTCAATGGCGGCGTTGCAATTTTCCGCTTTCGTTTTATTTTATTTTATTTATTTATTTATTGTTTCTGAAAAAAACTACTAAACGTCATTTACGGTCATATCTACAAGAATCCCATATATTCCTGGCGCGACTCCCATTAGCGTTATTCACATTAGATTACATAAAATATTCAGACGAACGTATAAATTTCAGCTCTTGTGAATGTGCTGGAAATGGTTGAAAAAAGGAGAGCGACTAACACTGATTATGAGCTTGAGCACTCAGCATTAGTACTCGATTTAATCAACAGCCTTTCGAGATAAATCTATGCATATTTTTCGAGTGAAAACATGGAAATACGCTTCAAACTCAAGAAGCAGGTATTGCTATTTCACTGATAATTTATTGACTGTATGAGTTCATGAGCGTACTCTCGTATTGACCACACGCTCAATACAAGGCAGATTCCTCTTTTCTTCTTTTCCTCCTTTTCCTCTTTCCTATTTTTCTATGCTCTTCTCCTCTCTCAAAAATTTCTTCTCTTAGGAGGTCTAAATGGCCTTAGATGCTAAAGCACCGCTTTAAAATAAACTTATATTACTACTACTACTACCTTCTTTTCTTCTTTCCTTCTTTTCTCAAAAAAGGCAAGAATGCATCTGGGTGTCTACTAAAACAGGCAGGCCAAAAATCAGTGCTTTTACAGTGCTTTTTCAGTACATTCCCAAAAATTCAGGACCTCCTCAACAGAAAAATTTAGTAAATTTTCAGTACCTTCATTTGACGGAATTCGAAAAATTTCAAAAATTTGAATTTCTCGTTCAAATTGTGACAAAAATAACAATAATTCCGGACCTTCTAGCGGAATTTCCGCACTTTTTCAGTACATCCGGACCGCCCTTAAAAAAGCAGTACTATTTCCGGACTTTTAGACACCCTGATGCACGGAAATAATCTCTTCTTGCATCCATAACGTAGTCCCTCTGACGTAAGGATGTATTTTCATTTCCACAAGAGCCCTGTTCTCCATATAATTCCATGCATTTCAGGGTTCACGCGAAAAAAGAGATACGCTCTTACGTCTGAGGAGCGACGATAAAAGATTAGCTTCTTTAAGCCAATAAGAACTTAAAGTCAAACAATAACATTTTAAAGAGTCGCATTATCATATCTCATCGTTGCTCATCGCGTGAAACGTGGTATTGTAAAATTGTGACACTACAGTAAAATATTTCTAAAATTGTACGGCTAAAATGGAATTATGGCCGTGTAAGATGGAATTTTTTATAATTTTAAGACGAATTAGGGTGTCTACTAAAACAGGCGGGCCAAAAATCAGTACTTTTACAGTACTTTTTAAGTACATTCTAAAAAATCCAGTACCTCCTCAATAGGAAAATTCAGTACTTTCTCGGTACCTTAATTTGACGAAATTCGAAAAATTTCAAAAATTGGAATTTCTCGCTCAAATAAAGACAAAAATGACCAAAAAATAGCAGAAATTCCGGACCTTCTGCGGAATTTCCGCACTTTTTCAGTACTTTCGGACCCCCCTTTAAAAATCGGTACTATTTCCGGACTTGTAGACACCCTGCTAATAGACACCCGGAAATTTTCCTTGTTTTCATTGATGTAAATCATTTCTCGTGTACAAGATTTTCGTTTGACACGTTTAAGCGATGAAGTATATCTAATTGATTGTAATAAGAGCCGATCTGATTCCATGAAAGCTTAGTCCATACAACAGACAGCATATCGACGGTGTAAGTTCGCAACCGCACGTATCTTGTTTGCGGTGTTTAAAAATCTCCGCTCTTATTTGATTTTTTTAGAGGAGAACAAATCGACATCGTTTCTTGAATTTTTCGCAACATTTTCTTCGCACAGGGAGGAAAAATCACGGCATTTTTTTAAGGATTGCCATTGAGTAGTTTTCTAATTAAAAATGAAGTATGACAAGAAGTCTGTCGCGTCGCAAACCGAGATACGTGGTTTCGGACTAGCACCGTCGATATTCTTGTGACAGAAAATAGCCTGACGAACTACATAAAAGGTGGTCGCAACATTTGAAACCGGATCCATCGCAATCCGTCAGAAAAACGTCACATAGTTTTACCATTAAAGTAAACAGAGGACAAACTTTTTGGTTTGCATCCATTACAACTTCGCTGCGCGGTGAAAGTAATTGTTCTTGCCTCTGAAACGGTCATACTCATTGTTGAACCCTTCCCACCAGCTCTACTTCTTCACTGCATAATTGAGGAGAAGTTGGTGTTTCTCAATTATTAAATAAATAAATAATTCCCTCATAATCATGATTGCTAGTCGTCATGTTTACCTTTTTCATTCTAGTTACAACGAATCGATGATATCTAGTGTAATGAGAACAAAATGATGGTTTTCCAAATAGAGTCAACTCGAGGGCACTTCATGAGGGAAATTGAGAAAGATACTTGAAGAGTTTCATCGAGTGTATTATTCAGAGATCACAATGATAAGTGACGTCACTGGCTTAGAAATGCGCACCAAGAGATTTTTTATGTTTACTCGCTTTATTGCAACAACTTAAAAGCAGTGTTCTATCTTTGAACATCATGGAAAGTGCTGAGAAGTTTTCTAATTACACGCCAGGGACGCACTGCCTCTCCTAAGAAATTTACGGGTGAATTTTTATTTACATACATTTTTACAAAAAAAGAAAAAAAAAAAAAACAAAAAAAAAAACAATAATGTCGGAATCACGCGCTGAATTTAGCAGCTGAATATGGAAGTCAACAGTCATCGCTTAACAGCTGAAATTTCGCAAATTCGAGTTATTTTCATCCAGATGTGTATCAAATCTATTCGAATAGTTCAGACAAATCCGACATTATCCGATGGTCGCTGAGAATCGATGGTTAATTTCGCGCGATACGCGCCAAATTCAGGCATCGGGCCGATGACTTCCACATTCAAGCCGCATTCAGCAAGTGATTGCGGCATAATGGCCTGGTTACACGCTCAAATTTCCGTCTAATTCCGATCAAAAATATGACCAAGATGGCGGTCGAAGTTATCTAGATTGATGAGTAAAATTAATTAAAACAGCGTGTTGATTGAAATAAGCATGAAATAAGCACGGTTGTGTGGAAATCAGATGAAGGATGAGCCCCGCAGCTCCATCATTCACCATCAAATTTTTGCAGGCCGCAGAAATTTGATGGTAGATGGTGCGCACCAGTCACCATTTGATCGGAAATTGATGGAAATTTGAGCGTGTAATCATAGCATAAGGAACGTGGCCCGAACTGTACAGCCTGTGTCACACTATCAAAGCTAGCCATCAAAATATCAAGGCTAGGTGTCGTGATTGGCTCATTCGATGACTTGGACCAATCACAGCACTTGACCTTGACATTTTGATGGAGTATTTTGATAGTGTGACACTGGCTTATGTAACGAGGTGGTAAAATAATACTGGTTCCACACTGCAGAGTTCAACATTTTTGACTCAAGTTGAAATTGATAAACTTTTTGGCCTCGTTTCCCGCAAAATAGTGTTTACCCAGCACAATTTTACCACCTCGTTACATACTTGTTTATAAATCGACTTTAGTGTTTTAACTTCTGTTAAGTCAACTTAAGTCGACTTAACAACTTCCGAAAAAATTTCAGCGCGTGTTAAGCCGGTATCCCACGATCAAACTGAAGCTATCGAACTAACGAGGTCAGATG
This sequence comes from Bemisia tabaci, assembly GCF_918797505.1. Classification (NCBI taxonomy): domain Eukaryota; kingdom Metazoa; phylum Arthropoda; class Insecta; order Hemiptera; family Aleyrodidae; genus Bemisia; species Bemisia tabaci. The sequence goes on along the minus strand of NC_092801.1, from coordinate 5,124,515 downwards.
TTGTAATTGGTCCCAGACATCGAACCAACCAATCGCAACACCTAACCTTGAAAGATCGGTGGTCCAGTTTGATCGTGTGACCCAAGCTTTTGGGGAAAGTAAGAGCTGGGAAAACGCAAACACTTACCTTAGGTTAAAAAGTGAGGTTAGAATCAAGAATTCCCATACATGTCGTACGGAGAAAGAAAAGGCCATTCCAGTCTCGCCGGACCTGGAACACAGACAGACTCATGTAAACAAAAACTCGGGCGAGGCGCAAACAATTCGAGTAAAATTAATTACCACCAATTAGGAACGACCATTAAACTGGTTGGCTTTCATTAACGCAAAGCTGCCGATTTTACGCTAAAGTTCGCCTGATTCTAACAGCGTTTTAAGGGTGTTCTTGAAAGAATCTCCAAGAAAGACATCACTGTACCAAGTTCACCACTCATCAAT
>NC_092801.1:5045329-5123577 GCF_918797505.1 Bemisia tabaci | reverse complement strand
TATTTTTCATATTTTTCCGATACAGGAAATGGTAGAGAAATACATTTAATGGTGAGAGAATCTGACACCTAATGACGTCATCAGGTGGCTTTTCCCATCTGACTAGGTCATTTGGTCGTATCTCTTATAATAATTGTTCATTTTAGAAATCAAGGATATTCTCAGGCTCAGTTTAATGGGTAGTTTCTTTAAAACTAGTCTCTAGTTTCTCTAAAACATTAAAAGAAAAACATTTTATACCTGCGAATTATCCATTGAGATAAATAAAAATTCTGCTACAGAATTTATCTGATTGTCAAAGCAATGATGGAAAATCTTTTTTTTTTTTTTTTTTTTTTTTTTTTTCAAGTAACGAGTAAGGTTTTTGGATTACACTAAAAATATTTTACTTGAGATATTATCTGGTTTATGTCGCTAAAGGTTTTGGAGTTAAAGAAACGTTGTTTTGCTATTTTTTTTAGACTTACACCTAACGATAACAAAACGATACAATTTTAACTCAAAAAATTTAACTGATGTTGAGTTGAATCCACACGGATTTCACAAAAAAAAAAAAAAAAAAAAAAAAAAAATCCAATTTTGTTGACAAGAAACGAAGCTTTAAGTCAAAATAATAGCTCATGAATTATTTTTTTTTTTTAGTGTGCGGTCGTTTTAGCAGGACGCTATTCAATGATGGTACGTAAAACTGCACGAGGAAAGCATATCTGCAAAAAAAATGTGGTATGACTTTTAGAATTAGAGTGGAAATGATCGATGAACAAGGTTTTCGAGATGAACACCTAAATGATCGATTCTTTACTACAGCTTCAAACGAGGAAATCTCCATTATCGATCACTCACGCCTCGCCACTGAAAAAATGAAACGTTTCGATCGTACCCAGAATGCATTGCGCAGAAGCTGAAGATCCACCTTAAAAGTGTTCAGCTCCCTTGAAGAAATGGACGTATTTCTATCAAACGGAACTGTATACATGATGACGTGAGCCCTGAGCCCTGTTATGCATACCCATACATTCACTGGGGGAAAAAAAACACATTGGATCTTGAGTCCAGACTCTGAAAAACATCGACAAGAAAAAATACTCTTGATTCGATCAGATTTAAGCTTGAATCAAGAACCAAGCCTCTTAATTTGAGCGGATTTCCTTTTGATTTAAGCTTAAATCTGATTGCATCAAGAGTCCTTTTTCTTGTCAATGTTTTCAAGAGTCTGGACTCTAGATCCAATGAGTTTTTTTTCCAGTGTTCTTATGGGTCTTAGGACTCATGTCTTAATGCGCATAGTTCCGTTTGGTAGAAATACGTCCAAATGCAGGTCAAAACCCCCGAGTTCCCGTCTTATGGACGTATTTCTATCAAACGGAACTATGTGCATTATGACGCGAGCCCTGTTATCCATAAATTCTGATGGGTCTCAGGGCTCATGTCTTAATGCACATAGTTCCGTTTGATAGAAATACGTCCATATAATCTGAGAATATTTAATTGATTTGGTCAACTAATTCCGGGCCGCGGGGTCAGCTGAATTTCCCGGCCCTTAATCTACACCCTCATCGGCTCTTGTCACGCCACGAGAGCTTTGATAACTTTCGGGGCGTGTCGAAGTGTGTCGCGTGGATGACTCCTTTGAGATCGCTCACTCACATTTCAAACCAAGATTTCTCCGATCGAATCCGTCGCATTGGCATGTGTTTCCGTCGTGTTTTTATTCATCAAACTCAAAATTGTGGGAGGGATTGGAGTTTTCAGATTGGGCGATGGATCGATTAATCGAATTTTTGCATGATCGAAAATTAAGATGTTGCATGTGTGAGGGATTTGCGATTTGACCATTGATTCTTCCGTAAAAGTTCGCAAGAAACACGATGGTGCCACTGGTTTCTCTACAATCAACTCCCAAGCTCAAAAAAAGCTCTCAAGTTGAGACCAAAATGGAGGGGGCATCCCACGCTATCCTGAGAGTCCACGTCTACATCATGACAAACTCTCCATGCAAAGATAGGCAGCAAATACATTGGCAGGGTTGCCGTGTTTTCAGTTTTGGAGTCCCCAAATAAAGTGGCAGCCTTGTCAATGTATTTGCTCCCCATCTTTACATGGAGAGTTTGTCTTGATGTAGAGGTGGACTCTCAGGGTAGGATGGGATATTCCCTCCATTTTAGCCTCACTTTGAGAGCTTTTTTTGAGCTTCGGAGATGATTTCAGAGAAAACCAGTGGTACCGTTGTGTTTCTCGCAAACTTTTACATAAGAATCAATGGTCAAATTGCAAATCCCTCACACTTGCAACATCTCCATTGAACTATGCGGTTAAAACTGCAATAGCGGCAAAGGAAAACCGACAAGGCCAGCGTGAAGGCTACTTCAATATGAATCTCGCGTCGCGTTGCTAAGGCGCAACGATACAACTATTCGTACTCTTCGGAATGCGTGAGGTATCACGCTACAATTGAAGGCGTTTTCGAAACTGCCAACTTTCCTTATCGGGTTTCTTGTGTCGTATGAATGGGTGACGGGTGTCTATTAAAACTGGCTGGAAAATAACACACATGCATCATCTCCATTGTGGGAGGGATTAGAGTCTTTCGATTGGGCGATGGATCGATGAATCTAATTTTTGCATGATCGAAAATTCAGTAAGGGATTATCAATCGAATCGGACAGGGTGTCTGTGGTAACTCAAGGAGGGACTATGTTGCCATAAAATGTTACTATACGTCTCACTGCTTCAAGAAAATCACTGATTTCAATCGCAACGCATCAAAACACATTTCTGCTCGTACCTCTTGGTCATCGACCGATTTATTTAGTAGAAGCTCATCCAAACGCTGATAAAGGGTTAGTACAAGTCATGAAGGGGTAAATGGGCATGCAAAGGGGTGTGGTAGGCGGTGGCAAGGTGCGGGGGCGGGGGACACTGGGAAAAGACGTGGTTCCAAGTGCTTATCAATCAATGTCATCAATATGACTAGATAACTGATTGCTCCGCGGTATCACGTGATTTGATCGGCTGCTCAACAGCCGCCACATCGTTCCGAAAATTCCCGAATTTTACCCGAGGTCTTGCTTCGCTCAATGAAAAAAAAATTCTCGGCGTTTTTACCAAGGTCCGTTGGTACCTTTACCATCTCACTTTTTTTACCACTTATTGGTAATTTTACCAAGACAGACTGGTAAGCTTACCTAAATACCGGTATTTTTACTGTTTTTTTTTTCAGGTAAGAATACCAATTTTATTGGTAATCAATTCCCGGTAACTTAGCCATTTTATCTCGGTAATTCTACCACAGTCGATAAAAATATTGGCGTTTTTACCAAGGTCCAGTAAAATTACCGAGAAAGTTCAATAAGTAATTTTACCGAAATTTCTCGGTTCCATAAATGGCAATTTTACCAAGAAAAAACTGGGATCAAATAGAACACTATATTCTTGGTAATTTTACCCTTTTCTTAATAGATACACCGAGATTTTTTTTCAGTGCTCTTCTTTAAATTGAGATTTCAACTTTTTTTTTTAGATAATTTGGACTGCATTTTGCAATTTGGAACTATAAATTCTGGCTTATTTGAAAAAACACTTATGTGCATAGGGAAACTAACGGCAAATACGTTGTTTTTAAATCGGGCCAGAATTTATAGTTCCAAATTGCAAAATGAAGTCCATTTATGAATTTAGGGAATAAAAGTACAGGGGGGGGGGGGGGGGGCAGGTTTTCATGAGATCTGGTTCACGACCGTTGCCAAAATTCAGGAAAAACGATTTACTTTCCGAAATTTTGGGGAGGCTGTAGCTCCGAATGGGGATACTTTTGGGGAAAAACTTGATACAGCAAAAAAAGTCTTATTTCGACCCACAGAGCACGCTCCTGCACTTTGGCCGCTTAACTCTAGATCACCCTGTATCTAAATTCAAATATAGAGATCTACATTTAGCCTACATTTATAATTAGGAACTCTAATTTCTGGCTAGGTTGAGGAACAACGTAAGAACCATTATTTTCTCTGGGCAGATAAGTGTTTTTACAGATGAGCCAGTTTGAGTTCTTAATAATTGCGAAATGTTGTCTGTTTTATCCATTATAGTCTCCGTGAAGAGAGAAGCTGATGTTCGAGAAACCTCATGAGCGTGACGGCCTAATTAAGTCCTTGAGTTTTTGTTTCGAGTTTTCAAGTCCTTGAATATCCTTGAATTTTTGTCTCGAGTTTTCAAATCCTTGAATATCCCTGAATTTTCGTCTCGAATTTTCAAGTCCTTGAATATCCCTGAATTTTCGTCTCGAATTTTCAAGTCCTTGAATATCCAAAGAATTTTGTTTCGAGTTTTCAAGTCCTTGAATATCCATGAATTTTTGTTTCGAGTTTTCAAGTCTTTGAAATTCAAAGAAATTTTGTTTCGAGTTTTCAAGTCCTTGAATATCCTTGAATTTTGGAAATGCGCCCAAATACACTTGAAGTCAGTGAATCAGCCTTCGTCAGAATCAGTTCATTCGGAAGACTCCGCGAGCCTATGTAAGGTCGAAAAATCCACATCTTCAATGGCGGCGTTGCAATTTTCCGCTTTCGTTTTATTTTATTTATTTATTTGTTTCTGAAAAAACTACTAAACGTCATTTACGGTCATATCTACAAGAATCCCATATATTCCTGCGGGGCGATTATTGAAACTGATAGACAAAGCTATAGACAAAGATGACATAGGGGGTATGAAGCAATTCTATTGGTTGAAATGGGTGGTTCTCATCGACTAAGGGGGGAAATGATAGACTAACTGTCGGGTTTCTCGTGGGTTGCCGTTACTTAGTCGATTACCTACCTCCTTTGTCCATTGCAACAACCCGTTTCCACCAATAGGATCCCCCCAAATCCCTTTTGTCGTCTTTGTCTATAGCTTTATCTATCAGTTTCAATAATCGGTCCGCTGGCGCGACTCCCGTTAGCGTTATTCACATTAGATTACATAAAATGAACTGCATTTTGCAATTTGGAACTATAAATTCTGGCTTATTTGAAAAAACACTCATGTGCATAGGGAAATTAATGACACATACGTTGTTTTTGAACCGGGCCAGAATTTATAGTTCCAAATTGCAAAATGTAGTCCAAATATTCAGACGAACGTATAAATTTCAGCTCTTGTGAATGTGCTGGAAATGGTTGAAAAAAGGAGAGCGACTAACACTGATTATGAGCTTGAGCACTCAGCATTAGTACTCGATTTAATCAACAGCCTTTCGAGATAAATCTATGCATATTTTTCGAGTGAAAACATGGAAATACGCTTCAAACTCAAGAAGCAGGTATTGCTAATTTCACTGATAATTTATTGACTGTATGAGTTCATGAGCGTACTCTCGTATTGACCACACGCTCAATACAAGGCAGATTCCTCTTCTCTTCTTTTCCTCCTTTCCTCTTTCCTATTTTTCTATGCTCTTCTCCTCTCTCAAAAATGTCTTCTCTTAGGAGGTCTAAATGGCCTTAGATGCTAAAGCACCGCTTTAAAATAAACTTATATTACTACTACTACTACCTTCTTTTCTTCTTTCCTTCTTTTCTCAAAAAAGGCAAGAATGCATCTGGGTGTCTACTAAAACAGGCAGGCCAAAAATCAGTGCTTTTACAGTGCTTTTTCAGTACATTCCCAAAAATTCAGGACCTCCTCAACAGAAAAATTTAGTAAATTTTCAGTACCTTCATTTGACGGAATTCGAAAAATTTCAAAAATTTGAATTTCTCGTTCAAATTGTGACAAAAATAACAATAATTCCGGACCTTCTAGCGGAATTTCCGCACTTTTTCAGTACATCCGGACCGCCCTTAAAAAAGCAGTACTATTTCCGGACTTTTAGACACCCTGATGCACGGAAATAATCTCTTCTTGCATCCATAACGTAGTCCCTCTGACGTAAGGATGTATTTTCATTTCCACAAGAGCCCTGTTCTCCATATAATTCCATGCATTTCAGGGTGCACGCGAAAAAGAGATACGCTCTTACGTCTGAGGAGCGACGATAAAAGATTAGCTTCTTTAAGCCAATAAGAACTTAGAGTCAAACAATAACATTTTAAAGAGTCGCATTATCATATCTCATCGTTGCTCATCGCGTGAAACGTGGTATTGTAAAATTGTGACACTACAGTAAAATATTTCTAAAATTGTACGGCTAAAATGGAATTATGGCCGTGTAAGATGGAATTTTTTATAATTTTAAGACGAATTAGGGTGTCTACTAAAACAGGCGGGCCAAAAATCAGTACTTTTTAAGTACATTCTAAAAAAATCCAGTACCTCCTCAATAGGAAAATTCAGTACTTTCTCGGTACCTTAATTTGACGAAATTCGAAAAATTTCAAAAATTGGAATTTCTCGCTCAAATAAAGACAAAAATGACCAAAAAATAGCAGAAATTCCGGACCTTCTAGCGGAATTTCCGCACTTTTTCAGTACATCCGACCGCCCTTAAAAAAGCAGTACTATTTCCGGACTTTTAGACACCCTGATGCACGGAAATAATCTCTTCTTGCATCCATAACGTAGTCCCTCTGACGTAAGGATGTATTTTCATTTCCACAAGAGCCCTGTTCTCCATATAATTCCATGCATTTCAGGGTGCACGCGAAAAAAGAGATACGCTCTTACGTCTGAGGAGCGACGATAAAAGATTAGCTTCTTTAAGCCAATAAGAACTTAGAGTCAAACAATAACATTTTAAAGAGTCGCATTATCATATCTCATCGTTGCTCATCGCGTGAAACGTGTATTGTAAAATTGTGACACTACAGTAAAAATATTTCTAAAATTGTAACGGCTAAAATGGAATTATGGCCGTGTAAGATGGAATTTTTTATAATTTTAAGACGAATTAGGGTGTCTACTAAAACAGGCGGGCCAAAAATCAGTACTTTTTAAGTACATTCTAAAAAAATCCAGTACCTCCTCAATAGGAAAATTCAGTACTTTCTCGGTACCTTAATTTGACGAAATTCGAAAAATTTCAAAAATGGAATTTCTCGCTCAAATAAAGACAAAAATGACCAAAAAATAGCAGAAATTCCGGACCTTCTGCGGAATTTCCGCACTTTTTCAGTACTTTCGGACCCCCTTTTAAAAATCGGTACTATTTCCGGACTTGTAGACAGCCTGCTAATAGACACCCGGAAATTTTCCTTGTTTTCATTGATGTAAATCATTTCTCGTGTACAAGATTTTCGTTTGACACGTTTAAGCGATGAAGTATCTGATTGACTGTAATAAGAGCCGATCTGATCCATGAAAGCTTAGTCCATACAACAGACAGCATATCGACGGTGTAAGTTCGCAACCGCACGTATCTTGTTTGCGTTGTTTAAAAATCTCCGCTCTTATTTGATTTTTTTAGAGGAGAACAAATCGACATCGTTTCTTGAATTTTTCGCAACATTTTCTTCGCACAGGGAGGAAAAATCACGGCAGTTTTTTAAGGATTGCCATTGAGTAGTTTTCTAATTAAAAATGAAGTATGACAAGAAGTCTGTCGCGTCGCAAACCGAGATACGTGGTTTCGGACTAGCACCGTCGATATTCTTGTGACAGAAAATAGCCTGACGAACTACATAAAAGGTGGTCGCAACATTTGAAACCGGATCCATCGCAATCCGTCAGAAAAACGTCACATAGTTTTTACCATTAAAGTAAACAGAGGACAAACTTTTTGGTTTGCATCCATTACAACTTCGCTGCGCGGTGAAAGTAATTGTTCTTGCCTCTGAAACGGTCATACTCATTGTTGAACCCTTCCCACCAGCTCTACTTCTTCACTGCATAATTGAGGAGAAGTTGGTGTTTCTCAATTATTAAATAAATAAATAATTCCCTCATAATCATGATTGCTAGTCGTCATGTTTACCTTTTTCATTCTAATTACAACGAATCGATGATATCTAGTGTAATGAGAACAAACTGATGGTTTTCCAAATAGAGTCAACTCGAGGGCACTTCATGAGGGAAATTGAGAAAGATACTTGAAAAGTTTCATCGAGTGTATTATTCAGAGATCACAATGATAAGTGACGTCACTGGCTTAGAAATGCGCACCAAGAGATTTTTTATGTTTACTCGCTTTATTGCAACAACTTAAAAGCAGTGTTCTATCTTTGAACATCATGGAAAGTGCTGAGAAGTTTTCTAATTACACGCCAGGGACGCACTGCCTCTCCTAAGAAATTTACGGTAAATTTTTATTTACATACATTTTTACAAAAAAAAAAAAAAAAAAAAAAAAAAAAAAAAAAAAAACAATAATGTCGGAATCACACGCTAAATTTAGCAGCTGAATATGGAAGTCAACAGTCATCGCTTAACAGCTGAAATTTCGCAAATTCGAATTATTTTCATCCAGATGTGTATCAAATCTATTCGAATAGTTCAGACAAATCCGACATTATCCGATGGTCGCTGAGAATCGATGTTGAATTTCGCGCGATACGCGCCAAATTCAGGCATCGGGCCGATGACTTCCACATTCAAGCCGCATTCAGCAAGTGATTGCGGCATAATGGCCTCGTTACACGCTCAAATTTCCGTCTAATTCCGATCAAAAATATGACCAAGATGGCGGTCGAAGTTATCTAGATTGACGAGTAAAATTAATTAAAACAGCGTGTTGATTGAAATAAGCATGAAATAAGCACGTTTGTGGAAATCAGATGAAGGATGAGCCCCGCAGCTCCATCATTCACCATCAAATTTTTGCAGGCCGCAGAAATTTGATGGTAGATGGTGCGCACCAGTCACCATTTGATCGGAAATTGATGGAAATTTGAGCGTGTAATCATAGCATAAGGAACGTGGCCCGAACTGTACGGCCTGTGTCACACTATCAAAGCTAGCCATCAAAATATCAAGGCTAGGTGTCGTGATTGGCTCATTCGATAACTTGGACCAATCACAGCACTTGACCTTGACATTTTGATGGAGTATTTTGATAGTGTGACACTGGCTTATGTAACGAGGTGGTAAAATAATACTGTCCCACACTGCAGAGTTCAACATTTTTGATTCAAGTTGAAACACAGATTAGTCCAGATCGCTAACATCCAATCTAGCCAATGCTTAGAAAGCGTGAGTAATTTTTGCTTCAAGTTAGGCAACTTTAGAAAATTGATGGCACTACCAGTAGTGAAAGGACTTGACCGGATTGAGAGAAATTTCCTCTTGATTCTGATTATAAAGCTTTAATAAGTATAGATAGTAATGTATAATAATGGTTTTTGATTAAATAAGATTTTATCAAGTACTGTTATGCTAAGTATTCTGTTTCAATATTCTTACAACAGTTGGTAGCAATTAACTGCTCTCATGGGGCCTGGCGGGAATTCAAAACTAGGAACCAAAAGTCTCATTTTGGCAGGATTTGCTTTAATTTTCGGTTTCTAAGGCTTTAAACTTCAAAAATATGATATATTATAATCTGCAAATTTTTTCCATAATGTTATCTACTCAGTATACTGATGAACTCTGATTTGTTTATTTCCACCGATAAAGCACAAAAACATAGCCCGATTATACGAATAAAGAAGGAGAATTAATTAAAATACGGGTAAACAAGGCTAAAAATTATTGCAGGGTGTCTACAAGATTTTTCAGAATGAAATTCCCTGACAATTCCAGGTTTTCCATGACAAAAAATGACAAAATTCCCTGACTTTTTGGGTTTAGCCATACGATGAGCTGGTTAAAAAATATTTAAAAAAAAACTATCCTTAGGAATGACCCCGTAAAGTCATATTCTGAATTACCATGGCGTTGGAAGGAGTTGAGTAATACTTTTGAAAGGAACGAGATCCTAAATACTCAAAATAAAGCTAATTCCAAAATGGTATACTCAGAGCAAAATTCAACTCCAAAATTTAATTTTTAAGCTCTACTACGCTCTCTTTGTGACATATCGCCCCGTATACTTTGGAAAATTCAAACTATAGTTTACCCTGGAGGTTTCATAAATATTGGCATATTACTTAGTGCCCTGAAAATACAAGTCTCTTTTTTTCAAAATATAAAACAAGGGTTGTAAATGTGCCTAACTCAGGCAGATTTTGCTATAATCAAGAGGAAATACGAGTCTCTTCTCGATTTTAGGTAAATTTGCTTGATTCGGATTTTTTTTTTTTTTAAGAAAAAAAAAAAAAAAGTCAATTAATTCAATAGATTCCATTCCTTATATGACCTATTGTTGGTACTGAATTTGTCTTAGACTCAACAACCAATAGTATTCTACAGGTGGATGCACCAGTTGTGAACATGTTTATTTAAGAACCAGAAAAATTTCATGCAAAATGCAGTTGACATTAATTAAATATTTCTTTACTCAGTTAAAGAAAAACTAAAATTCCAGCACTTTCATTAAATTTCCTAACTTACTGAAAAAATTGATTAACCGTCATGAGCGGAACTAGGAATTTTTTGTGGGGGGGGGGGGGGACACAGAAGGATATATGGCTTGGGCTAAGGGGGGTCTGCGGCCCGATTATTGAAACCATGTCAGCCCGACTTGACAAGATATAGCCCTATCTCAACCATGCAATATATCGCAATTCGATGTCTTATCGGCTGGTTTAAATTCAATAATCGGCCCGCTGGAGGGACTCCCCCACCTGCAGAGGGGGGTCCAGGGGGTCTCCCCCGGAAAATTTTTGAAAATTAGAACGTCTTGGGAGCAATTTAAAGCCATTCTCAATGAAAAATTAAATGGAATTAAATATTAAAGATGACAGAAATTTTGCTGACTTGTTTTAAATCTTACTGAGGGTTTTAATTGAATATATTTTAATTTAACTCTCGTGAAAACATTATTGCGCTAAAATGCGCGAAAAACTACAACCGGATACAGTCAAACTGCATTCCATGTTCCTTACTCGGAGGAAGCTGCTCTCTTTGCAAGTAATTTTCATTTTTCTGACATCTTTGATCGATTACATTGGGATTAAACCCATATTTATTACATTCCATATGCCTTTTACCTCAAAGTTAATTATTAGCTTGGTCCTTGACATTTTTGGAAGGGGCCAATCAGCATTGTGGGGGGGAGGGGGGCCCTATTTCCGCCCATGTTGACCATCTGCTCAAAACTGGGGCACTCACCTTAGAAAAATCTAAATAAAAATGCAAAGTCACTCAAAACACACATTAGCGAACCTAGCGGCCGTGTTGCAAACTGGTTGAACAAAGCAGTTTACATTATCAGCCACGCGAGCGCGCTACTCGGCCAATTCGGCTATGACGAGCAAAAATAGCCGCGGAATGTTCGAATTGCGAAAATTCCCTGACTTTCACCAGTTTTCAATCGAATTCCCTGACTTTTCCCGGTTTTCCAGACAGTGATCAAATTCCCTGATTTTTCCCGGTTTTCCCGGTTTTCCAGACCTGCAGACACCCTGTATTGAAACACTCAAAGGCAGGACGTTTCGAGCTGCTACCAGCTCATTTTCAGCTGCAAAAACACATAAAAACAAGTAAAAAATTGAGTGGCGACCTGACCCCAGCCGTTATTATGAGTGGTTACGTGATAACGGCTGAGGTCAGGTCGCCACTCAATTTTTTACTTGTTTTTATGTGTTTTTGCAGCTGAAAATGAGCTGGAAGCAGCTCGAAACGTCTTACCTTTTAGTGTTTCAATAATTTTTAGCCTTGTTTACTCGTATTTTAATTAATTCTCCTTCTTTATTTATTTCCACCTTAATTATTTAATCTGGAAATATTGAACCACATAAATTCTACTGAGAAACTAATTCTTGAATTCTTCGGAACGTTTCATCCCACAAAAATCTGAAAAAGAAGTATTCTCCCGCCGAAAATCTGCTGAAAATAGCCAAAATTTCAGTTTGGTTCCTAGTTTTAAATGCCCATGGATTTTCCCGCCAATGGCGCTCACAAAACTACTCACGCTCCTCCGCCGATGTTAGCGATCTGGACTAATCTGTGAGTTGAAATTGATAAACTTTTCGGCCTCGTTTCCCGGAAAATAGTGTTTACCCAGCACAATTTTACCACCTCGTTACATACGTGTTTATGAATCGACTTCAGTGTTTTAACTTCTGTTAAGTCAACTTAAGTCGACTTAACAACTTCCGAAAAAATTTCAGCGCGTGTTCAGCCGGTATCCCACGATCAAACTGAAGCTATCGAACTAACGAGGTTAGATGTTGTGATTGGTCCCAGACATCGAACCAACCAATCGCAACACCTAACCTTGAAAGATCGTGGTCCAGTTTGATCGTGTGACCCAAGCTTTTGGGGAAAGTAAGAGCTGGGAAAACGCAAACACTTACCTTAGGTTAAAAAGTGAGGTTAGAATCAAGAATTCCCATACATGTCGTACGGAGAAAGAAAAGGCCATTCCAGTCTCGCCGGACCTGGAACACAGACAGACTCATGTAAACAAAAACTCGGGCGAGGCGCAAACAATTCGAGTAAAATTAATTACCACCAATTAGGAACGACCATTAAACTGGTTGGCTTTCATTAACGCAAAGCTGCCGATTTTACGCTAAAGTTCGCCTGATTCTAACAGCGTTTTAAGGGTGTTCTTGAAAGAATCTCCAAGAAAGACATCACTGCACCAAGTTCACCACTCATCAATGGATGATAGGTACTAGGCGCCGCGGCTGTGGCTTTCACATCGATGCCAAACTTCAAGAAATAAAACTGTGACGGCGCGTATGAAGTCTCCCAAAGTAATATTCGAAAGAATGCTGCCGGAAGTACATCAGCACATTAGGAGATGATGAAGATTAGATGTCTAATCTCACTTATTGTTAGTAAACATTAGGACTTAAATAAATTTTGACAGGGAAAAATTAAGATTTGAAATAAAACTGTGTATGCGGAGCTTGGAGGACAAGGCGCATAAGTGCAGTTTTGGGAAAAACTGAGATTTAATGATTTCAGGTATAATCAGTCTTAATGCACATTCTGAGAAAAATTCGCTCCCAAATTCAAATTTTTAAGCATCAAGAAGTCAGTTTGATCATTCATTCCGCCGTAGGGATCCGTGTAATTTCGAAACTTCAAACATACTGGAAATAGCAAAAACTTCACTTATGCACCTTGTCCTCCAAGCACCTCATATAATGTTCATTTTTGGGGGAACAAAGGCTTACATTAATCCCCATGACAATGCAACAATGATTGTATACATGCGCATTTCTTCTCGTGTAGGGTGCTGTATCCAAAAAAGTAAGAGTGTCACGAAAAAATAAACAAAAAACAAAAAAAACAAAACAAAAAAAAACAAACAAACAAAGAAACAAAAGTTTTAAAATTGATGCCTGTGCTGTTATAGGAAAAAAAAGAGCCGTATTTTTCCAGCGACGCTACCATGGGTATTTCGATTGTCACGGTGCAAAACCGCGGAAATCCGTTTGCTAAGTAGCAGACTTCCTGTCATACATTATTTTCTCTGAGGTAAACTATTCAAAGAGATGTCTTGAGACTTCTTGATTTTCCTTCTTTGTTAGAAGAATATTCTGTTAAAATTCCGAGCTGTAAAATTTCTCTTCGAGAAAATAAAGTGGGAGCGGAAATTTTGAAAAAATGTAATGGAGATAAGTGGTTTTCCACTTCGGCCATCGATGCGCTGTTTGGTCGGAAAGGTCGAAACACGCGATACAATTATTCCGACTTCCATGCAGATAAAATTGCATATCCACTGAATGAAGGAGAACGTGAACTATTTTCGACTGACTCAGAGAGACTTTAACGCGGAGTAGAAAAGTCGGATGGGGCGAAGCAGGTGATAACTATTCAGACTTCCTAGAAGATAAAATTGCACATCAAGAAAATAGAGGAGACCATGGTGTTCTATATTGTCTCAACTATTCGGTTCGTGTAACCGACTTGTGAGGTTCAAGGAACTTATGAAAGAGATTCGGTTACATCGAAACAAATCGAATTTATTTTAAACAGTGAACGCTTAACGCATTGATTTCTACAAAAACTCATGACACGGTAGTTGAAATTTCGCAAAAAGTAATGCGAACGTACTGATTTTTAAAAAAATACTGCAAAATCAGCTCTTCAGGCACTTTCAGATGAAGCAATAAAAAATTGGCGTGCAAATTCTCCATTGAATTGAGCATACAAAACTAGTGGGAAAGCGTTGAATTTTTGAGAAGTTTTCTACTAAAGCGTTGAATATGAGAACATTAATGTCACAGCGTTTAATTTTTAGAAAATTACTGCAAACGCGCTAATTTTTGGTGAAAAGTATTGCGAATGAATAGCATGGGCCGAAGAACTTTCTGCACCCCTGCAATGTTTGACACACTCGATACTTCCTGATGCGATTCCGATTTTCCTAATATTTTCCTGATTTGTCCTGATGACATTAAAAATATTGGTATTTTCTGGTTTTAACCGACGGTAGATACCCTGCTTAAAATTAGTCTGTATATAACCAGTATGACCGCTCCATTTTCGTCTTGAATTCTCTGTCTCTACCTTTAACTATTAATTTCAAATATCAGCCTGTTAGCATAATTTTTGAAGCCGAAAACTTATACTATTTATGCCGTGAGCCCTGTAATGCGCATACACTTATGGGTCTCAGGACTCATGTCTTAATGCACATAGTTCCGTTTGGTAGAAATACGTTCATTTTGTCATTCCCTGGCGAATCCTACTTTTTCCCTGTCTTAGACAGCGGACCGCAGTCTTCAATAATCGGCCGTTTCAATCAATAGGATCGCTATATTTTTTCTTAGTCTTCTTTATCTTTAACTTTGTCGATCAATTGCAATGATCAGGCCATTGCCGGTCATATTTCTATAAAAAATCGAATTCCTTGATCAATTTTCCAACCTTGAAACGAGCTTACGTCCCTCCATTAAAGGATCGACGAATCAAGACATTATCACGCATCAAATCGTCGCTCCTCCGACGAAAAGACACATCTCAATTTCCACATGAGCTTTATTTTCCATACAAATCCATGCTTCCAAGACTCATGCGGAAATTGTTATACGCCCATACGTCAAAAGAGCGACGAAATGACGGTCGACGTCTACGACGATCTGGCAAGGCGGGAGCCCAGGATGTTGCGTACGAGATGAGGATGAGATGAATGGCTATAGGTGAAAGCATCTCTTCATCGAGGCGGTCATCGCATGGTGCATTCGAGCATTCGTGTCGGCGCAATTGCCCTTTCGGGGAAATGCATCCTGATCATCTTGATTGAGACGCATCGGATGCGCGGGTCCGAGAGGATTTCACAAAGCTCAATCCAGGCAACATGACAATAGCACATTAAATCCAAGTCTTAGTGTCTAATTCTGTTGTGCTAAGGAAGAACGCCGTATGCGCCTTCAGACGTTACCAAATTTCTTTAAACAAAAACCGGATTCACTGGAAGAAAAAAAAAAACAGTGGATCTAGAGTCCAGACTCTTAAAAACATCGACAAGAAAAAGTACTCTTGATTCAATCAGAATCTAGCTTAAATCAAGAAGAAAGCCTCTTAACTTAAGCGGATTTCCTATTGATTCAAGCAAAAATCCGATTGAATCAGGAGTATTTTTTCTTGTCAATGTTTTCAAGAGTCCGGACTCTAGATCCAATGTGTGTTTTTTCCAGTGTTGGCTCAGTTGCGCTGGTCACAGAATCATGTTTTGTTGCTTGATTATTGCGGTTCGCCTAAAATTAATATGATCGGTCCTAACAGCAACTTTCGACGTTCAATATTAACCGAGATATCGCCTTCTCGAAAGCTGGAATTTGACGTCATCCACCGCGGTAGTGACACCCTTCGTTTCTTCCACCTCGCTTTTATCAGTCAGCGATGAATTGGTTCCTAAGCGTGATACTTGGATGAAAGCAAGGTGAAAAAAACCAAGGGTGTCACCACCGCGATGGATGACATCCAAAACCTGTCTTTTCAAAAGACGATATCTCGATTAATATTGAACGAAGAAAGATGCTGTTTGGACGGATCTTACTATTATTATAGCTGATCTACAAGAATCAAGCATCAAAACGCGATTCTGTGACCAGCGCAACTGGCCCATTAAGTGGGGAAATTGTGAATATTTTCCCCCAAATCTTCAGACGATTTTGTACGCAATTTAATCTAAATATCTGAAATTGTAAAGGAAAAAAAATGGACCGCGTTAAACAGAAAGGAACCAAGCCACATCAGCTATTGCCAAATTTAATCAGGCATTTTAATTTTTCCCATAAAAACGGTTTTGCGGATTTTAGTGTAAATTTCAGTGAATTTTCTCCGGAGTACGAGGCGAATTCCTTAAAATTTTCAAAGGAATCCGCACAAACGTTCTCTCGTAAAAAATTAAATTGCCCCCTTAAATTTGGCAATAGCTGATGTGGCTTGGTTCCTTTCTGTTAAATAAACGCGGTCCAAATATGTATGGATGTCGTAAAAAATACATGCTTTATCGAGGAAAATTCGGCAATTCTCGAATGTTCATATGACGTTCTTCCTTAGCACGGCAGAATTCAAGCCGAGTCGATTGCAATCAAGAAATGCCGTGAAGGAGGAGTGGATTCTAGATTTTTCCTATGTGATTTATGTTATTTTTGAGTCATTTAAACACTTGAATTCGTATGTGGTACGCCCGTGGCAAGGGTTCGCGACGACCCACACCTACGCAAGAAAGGGAGGCACGCTTGAAATGACAAATTTTTCGAGGGGGGGGGGGGGGAGGGGGGTGTCTGGAGGTAAACGACATCTAGGGCAAAAGGAGGAGAGGTCAAAGGTCGGGGAAAATGGGCTATGTGATTCATGGACGAACCCTCAATACTTTTCAGCAAAAAAAGGAAAGGTGTGAAAAGTGAGAGATGAATAATAATCCGGGAAATCCAAAAACCCTCATTATTTATTGTAATAATTGGACGTATTTCTATCAAACGGAGCTATAAGCAATATGACATGAGCCCTGTTATGTATATATTCTTATGGGTCTCAGGGCTCATGACTTAATGCACATAGTTCTGTTTGATAGAAATACGTCCAATTAGTTTTCAGTTCAATGAAGATATTTTCTTTTGTGAGCTTGTACCGCTTTCACCGCGGGGAAACCCGAAATGTAGGGATATTTTGGAAATCGAAGCCACTCTTTTGTTTTCGAGAAGAACAAGGAAAAAGTTGGAGACCTCGAGGGCTCGGAACTTTCGTTACTTTGGTCAATCGAAGTCGCGCAGCCGTAGGGGTTGAGCTAGAGCTCAACCCCTAGGAGGATAATCAAATCGGAAGTATATTTTATCGGAAATATATTCATCTCGGGACCGCGTGCATGTGATAGTCGTGTGCTTCAAGTGTATTACCATCAGTGTAGTTTCGTGTTCGGTACTATACTTTCGTGTTCGCTACTAAATTTTCGTGTTCGCTACTTTATTATTAAAATTTCTCTCTGTGAACTATTTCGAAGGTGCAGTGAATAGTTGAACAACCTTACTATTCGAAAGTTTTCTACCCGCCGAAAGTTTTAGTCTGCAAGCCTCTACTTTTTCCGTCCAGTGCGATAGTTTGCCGTGTTTTACAATAAGTGGAAGTAGTATTTGTCACTCGTGTCGGTTGTCATCGTGCGAATTTTCGGTAGTGTCTTTTCAGTGATATTCCAGTGAAATTTGACTTGAGGATATCGTTTCGGAAGTCATTTTGCTCACGTGTATTCCTCAGCGTTGATTCGGTAAGTCGCTTGATGTCATCAACAAAATGTTTTTTTTTTTCTTTTTTTCTTTTTTTACGAGAGAAGTGTGGTTACATTTATTAGCGATAACTTAAGTAGTGTGAAACCACGTATTTCCAGTAAAAATGCTACCATTTTATTTTTTCGAGGAAAATTAAGTCGACTGTTTGGCTTGATATCTTTACAGAACACTGGAAAAAAAACACATTGGATCTAGAGTCCAGACTCTTGAAAACATTGACAAGAAAAAATACTCTTGATTCAATCGGATTTTTGCTGGAATCAAAACGAAATCCGCTTAAATTAAGAGGCTTGGTTTTTAATTTAAGTTAGATTCCGATTGAATCAAGAGTACTTTTTCTTGTTGATGTTTTTTTTAGAGTCTGGACTCTAGATCCAATGTGTTTTTTTTTCCGTGAATATATTGCTAAAAGCGAGGAAAAATCGAGGTAGTTTTCAAGGAATAAGTTGACTAGTTTTACCAAGAAAAAATAAAGTGCCTAACAGGAGGTCCGGGACGTCGCAGACGGAGATAGGTGGTTTCGCACTTCGGCCATCAATATATAATTTGAGAATCCCTGTGGGCGATAATCTTTTGATTTTCTCGAGATTTTTTTCACAATCAGTGGAATTATCGAGGTATTCTGCGTATTGAAATGTGTTGCAATTTTTTGCATTTGCGAATTACCTAACTTCTTCATAAACCGATGGCCAAAGTGGAAAATCATGCATTTCTATTGTGGTGTCATAAAATTTCCACCTTTATTTTATTTTTTCGAAGAGAAACAAGCAAACTTCATAGCTTGAAATTTATACAAAGTATTCTGCAAACATTGAAAAAAAATCACGGAAGTTTTAAAGAAATTAGGTAGACCAGTTCCCCCGAGAAAAAATGAAGTATGACAGAAAATGTGTTGAGTAGCAGACGGAAACGCGTGTTTCTACACTTAAGGTGATTTGATGGACGCCATATTTTGTGTCAGAACGGCATGCGATATATCGCATCAATTGGTTCCATTTTTTCAGCTACTCATCATTTTTCTCCAATTTTGAGATCGCGATTCTGTTGTCAGGAGACTAAAGCACTCACTTACCAATTTTAACAAAGAAATTCAACGTAATAAAGGCGTGGTTTTTTTAGAGAGAAAACATCACATTCGATACTGGTATCGAAACTGCACTTGAATGCGATGTTTTCTCTCTAAAAAAACCACGCCTTTATTACGTTGAATTTCTTTGTTAAAATTGGTAAGCGAGTGCTTTAGTCTCCTGACAACAGAATTGCGATCCCAAAATTGGAGAAAAATGACGAGTAGCTGAAAAAATGGAACCAATGGATACGATATATCGCATGCCTATCTGACACTAAATATGGCGTCCATCAAATCTCCTTAAGTCGTCGATATGAAAATGTTTAATCGTTGAAAATTGATTATTATTGAATACAATATGTGAGAATATTGTAGTTTTGTGGTAAAAAAGCAGTTTTATTCCATTATTTTTCAACATAATTTCAATTTATTTGTTAAGCTGTTCCATATACTAGACAATGTGCAACAATGCGTTACGTTGAATTTATCTCTAAAAGGGTTTAATTTTTTTCTTTGCAGCCAACATTCGAGAAGGCGATGAACGAGGATGGAAATCTTCACCCTACGCATCAGAGCTGTTCCTGACCTTGCAGATCATCGCTTCTTCACGGTAAGATCTCTCAAGCTTCCTCTTATTTCGAAAATTAAGGTGATTCGATGAACGCCATATTCTGTGACAGAACGGCATGCGATATATAGCATCGATTAGTTCCATTTTTCTCGAATTTTGAGATCGCAATTCTATTGTCAGGAGACTAAATAATTCACTTATCAATTTTGATGAACAAATTCGAAGTATTAAAGGCGTGAGGAAAATAGAGGAAAAATACTGCATTCGAATGGGATATTTTGTCTCATAAAAAAAGCCCACGACTTCAGTACGTTGAATTTGTTTGTCAAAATTTGGTAGGTGAATTCTTTAGTCTCCTGACAACAGAATTTCAAAAACCTCAAAATTCGAGAAAAATGACGAGTAGCTGAAAAAATGAAACCAATCGACGTGATATTTCGCAAGTCGTTCTGGCACAAAATATGGCGTTCATTGAATCACCTCAACTTCTAATGAATCGGTTACTGTCAATAATTTCAATTTTTGAAATGGGCTGCTAAAAATTTTGAGGGGCTTGGAGGACAAGGCGCATAAGTGCAGTTTTTGAAAAAGTTGAGATTTTAATGATTTCAAGTAAAACTAGTCTAAGTGCATATTTTGTGAAAAATTCCCTCTCAAATTTTAATTTTTAAGCTTCAAAAAGTCAGTTTGAACTTTCTTTCCGCCATAAGGATCCGTGTAATTTTGAGACTTCAAATACATATTTCTCGATAATGGTTTCAAGTAAAACTAGTCTTAGTGCATATTTTGTGAACAATTCCCTCTCAAATTTTAATTTGTAAGCTTCAAAAAGTCAGTTTGAACTTTCTTTCCGCCATAAGGATCCATGTAATTTCGAGACTTCAAACACATATTTCTCCAGGTAGCAAAAACTGCACTTACGCGCTTTGTCCTACAAGCCCCTCATTCTTCCTCAACGCTGATCATCGCCGCTGTCATCATTCAGGCGATTTTAGGTAAAATCAACTTAAGGTGATTCGATGGACGCCATATTTTGAGTCATGAATGGCATGCGATATATCGCATCAATCGGTTCCATTTTTTCAGCTACTCGTCATTTTTCTCCAATTTTGAGATCGCAATTCTGTTGTCAGGAGACTAAAGCACTTACTTACCAATTTTAACGATGAAATTCAACGTAACAAAGGCGTGGTTTTTTTAGAGAGGAAACATCGCATTCGATACTGATATCGAAAGTGCACTCGAAAGCGATATTTTCTCTCTAAAAAAACCACGCCTTTACTACGTTAAATTTCATTGTTAAAATTGGTAAGCGAGTGCTCTAGTCTCCTGATGCACAGTATTGAGATCTTAAAATTCGAGAAAAATGACGAGTAGCTGAAAAAATGAAACTAATTGACGCGATAAACCGCATGTCGTTCTGACACAAAATATGGCGTCCATCGAATCCCCTTAACTTCTAATAAATCGATTACCGTCAATAATTTCAATTTTTGAAATGGGCTGCTAAAATATTTGAGGGTCTTGGAGGACAAGGCGCCTAAGTGTAGTTTTTGAAAAAATTGAGATATTGATGATTTCAAGTAAAACCAGGCTTACTGCATATTCTGTGAAAAATTCCCTCCCAAATTTCAATTTTTAAGCTTCAGAAAGTCAGTCCGAACTTTCATTCCGCCATAAGGATCCATGTAATTTCGAAGCTTCAAACACATATTTCTCGAGGTAGCAAAAACTGTATTTACTTGCTTTGTCCTACAAGCCCTCATTCTTCCTCAACCAGTGGCGTGGCGTGAATTGCGATATATCGATTGCTATGCCCTTTAAACGTATGGAAAAGGATCGATAAACAGGGTGTTCGCAGCGAACACCTTAATAATCGATTCTCTACCATACGTTTAAATGGCATAACAATCGATACATCGCAATTCACGCCACGCGACTGTCCTCAACGCTGCTCATCGCCGCTGTCATCATTCGGGCGATTTTAGATAGAATCAACTTAACAGCATTTGACGGTGCCTAGTTTTTCCTGATGTTCTGTTTCTGTAATACTGCAGAACTACGGAACATACTGCCTTGAAACTGTCTTATTTTTCCATGATTCTGCAGAATAAACTATTCACTGAATTCGTTGCGACAGGATTCAGCTTCATTTTGTCATTTCCCGGACGAAGAAACGTAACTCCATTCCAAGGTTGTCAAATTCATTCAAAGAATTCAATTTTTCACAAACAGGAGAATGCGAAATTTTTGTCAAAAGTCTTTTTTCGTTTTTCATGAGATCAGCGGAAAAATCAGTGAAATGTACAATTGGTACCTAACACTTTCCTTTACAAATTCAAATTTACGAGGCGAAATCTGGCAACAATGAAATGGACCACATTTTGCAAAAAGGAACCACTATTTCTGGCTCATTTTAGAAACAACGTATATGCCATTGGTTTCCCTGTGCAGAACGGTGGTTTTATGGAAGAGTCAGAAATAGTGGTTCCTTCTTGCAAAATGTAATCCAAATGTAGTTATGTTCTTTCGTGGGAGGTAACGACGAATTGGACTGCATTTTGCAATTTGGAACTATAAATTCTGGCTCATCTGAAAAAAAACACTTATGTGCATAGGGATACTAATGGCACATGCGTTTTTTTTTAAACCGGGCCAGAATTTATAGTTCCAAATTGCAAAATGCAGTCCAATTGAGGGAGGAAAATAGATTAAAAAGCCTCCCAATGAGTGGCCCCGTTTCGTCGCTCCTCTGACGAAAGGGCGAATCTCAATTTTCTCGTGAGCCCTGGGTCACATTCAAATCCATGCTTTCTGCGGTTCATGTGAAAAAGAGATACGTCCTTATGTCAGAGGAGCGACCTTTTTTGACACCCGGGGATTTCATTCGTACGTGACCGAAATGAAACCTTATGATGAGACAAGCCTCCGGTAAAAATTTTAGCTTGAGGATACGTTTGGTTTTGGACAGTGGCGTGGCGTGAATTGCGATGTATCGATTCTCATGCCATTTAAAGCTATGGTAAAGAATCGATTATTAAGGTGTTCGCTGCGAACACCCTGCCTATCGATCCTTTTTCATAGGTTTAAATGACATGACAATCGATATATCGCAATTCGCGCCACGCCATTGGTTTTGGAGCTACAGTGTTGCAAAGTTTGCATGTTTGCGTCTTAAAAATCTTCATATTTTTGAAGAATTTCTTCCAAAAGCCAATTTCAAAGTAATGTAAGTAACAAGTAATGTAAGTTTCAAGTAAACATGACGCATAACTGAAAAATTATAAGAAAATCCGTAGTAAAAGTTTCAAATTGTGGATGAGCCGTTAACGCACAACGTTGCAAACATTACATTCTTGCTCTTTAAAAATACCCATTTTTTATTGTTTTGTATATTGTAGCAGTATTTGAGACATAAAATATACAATAAGAGATACTCGCAGACTCATAGTAAAATTTATATCAGTATACGATAATTTTATGCAATGCAGCGTTGCAAAGTTTAGACGTATAGCATAGATTTAATCAGTATACGATAATTTTTGGCAATACAGCGTTGCAAAGTTTACATCTTTCATCTGTGAAAATGTCTACTTTTTCTTGTTATTGTATTGGAGACAAGATACAATATGAGTAAATGGTTAATAGTGTGAAGCGAAATGTGGAGGCTTTATGTTGATCCTGGGTGACAATTGCATTAAAATAACATCGTTGCAAATTTTATCTGCTTTTCTTTTAACATTCGATTGTATAAAATTAGTTAAAAGTAAGGATACTTCCAATAGTAATTTTACTTTTAAATGTAATTCCAGAGGATTTTTGGAATACAATGGATGATTCAGCATCAGCGTTGCCTTCAAGATCTGAAATATTCTGCCAGACTTAGTTGCAAATTCAACCTTTTTTAGGTGTAATGAAGAAACTAACATAGAATATGGAGGCGTTTGGTTTTTTTAAGTAGAAATAAATCTTGATATAGACGATACATTCATTATCCCTTAAAAAACTTAGTATGTTGAACGTAAGAATGAGAGATTTTGAAAATAAAGAAGTAAAAAAAAAAAAATAATAGAATAGTAAAAAAAAATAATAATAGAAAAAGGATAAAAGAAAGAAGGAAAAATATAGTAAATTTTAAAAGAATAAGAACATTTAATAAATAATAAATTTAATGAAATAAGTAAAAACAAAAGAAAATAAAAATTAAATAAAAAAAATAAGAATATTAGAATAAATATTAAAAAAAAAAAAAAAAATAAAAAAAAAAAAAAGAAAAAAAAAAAAAAAAAAAAATGCAAAGTAAATTAAATGAACGAAAAATAATAAATACACCAACAAAACAATAAAATATAATTTAAAACCTAAATAGAATATTTAAATCACTGTTGCGTTAATGTATAAAAAAACCCAGGCGCCTCCTTAAGAGAGAATTTTAAAATTATTTAAATATGACTTTTGGAGGGTGAAAGTTTAAAATTGGCATCATGTTGAGGCGTTTTCTATAGATTTGAAAGCAAGGCAGGACTGATACTGAAGCATCACATGAATAAAATATTTTGAAGGAAGAAGATAAAAAACTATAAAAAATACAAAATAAAAAAAAAAAAAAAGAAAAATAATGTACGGTAGAAAGTCATATAAAATTGAAAGAAAAAAATGTCAATGTAAATAAAAAAATAAGCAAAATCAAATAACTACTGGAAGCATCTTTATTTTAAAATCGTCTATTATTTATTGCTTGGAGAGAATTGTGAATAAACTTGGCGAAAGTATTATTGCAAAAACCAATTGTCACTTGGAACAGACATCAGACCTTGATATTTTGGCTTGATATGAGGGATGATACCCATTGATTTTATCTTAAACTGGAAAAAAAAAATTTAAAAAAAAATCATATTTCGTTGAGTTCAAAATTGTAAGCTTGGCAACGCTGTATCACTACAAATCAATCTTACATCTGCAGATAACGTAAATGGTTTATTTCATAAAAAAAAAAAAAAAAAAAACAAAAAAAAAACAAACAAAAAACAAACAAACACTGAACTTAAAAATAAAAACATTTTTAAAGCTTATATACATAAACTTTACAACGCTGTATCGTTAAATCTATACTTACACTCGCGGTAAAACTTTTACACAAGAATAATCTTATCATAGAATTTCAGCTAAACCACATTATCATACCTTTAGGTGGTCAATAAGTTCGTTTTTTAATTCAAAAACGGAACAAAATGAGCATTTTTATAGGTCTGTGATGTCAAGTTTGCAACGTTGTATCAACAGAATTAACAGCTTTAACGTAGAAAAATTATTTATTATTAACGTATTTTTTTAGAAAAATGTACACTGACTGTTGATAAAATGTCTTAAAATATCATGAAACATTCAATGACAGTTGTTTACAGAAAGTAAGATTTTAGAAAAATGTACACTGACTGTTGATAAAATGTCTTAAAATATCATGAAACATTCAATGACAGTTGTTTACAGAAAGTAAGATACTTGATAATACGATAATCTTTAAAGCTTAAATATGGAAACTTGTCAACGCTGTATTTCTGAAACCAGACGTATCCTCAAGCTAAGATTTTTACTGGAGACATGGGTCATCATAGAGTAAAGTAACAATATGTAACAATTTTGGATGATTATTCATGAATTTTCAGAGTGCCTCGTGTCTTTGGAAGAATTTTTGACGAGCCGGGGTCTAAAAGTGCGTCGTGGTGGAAATTAACTGTTAAACCTTGTTAGGTTATCGACTGCTTTACTTCCTTCTTGCCTTCAATCTGGTGAAGATTGAGCAGAGAGCGCCGAGAGCGGTCCGAGTCAACGTTACTTAATTTGAACTAAATTTTGCAATTCGGAGCTACAATTTCTGGCTCATCTATAAAAACACTTACGTGTATATGATACTATGGGTACTTACGTTGTTTCTAAACTTGAGACACAAATTTTAGTGCTCAATTGCAAAATGCAGTCCATTTGTGTGTGGATCTGTGTAAAAAGAGCTTCTCCTCCGGGAGAAAATTATTCTTAACTTTTTGCGAACACATGAACAACTTTTTCTACAACCAAGGAATTTTTGTCTTCAAGCTTCACGACAGTTTTTGAGATTTAGGATCAAATTTCCTGAGTAAAGGAATTTTGTCCCCAGAAAGATAGGTCTCCTCTTACAGATCTGGTCACTAGTAAAAGGGGCCCGGCATATTGTTATGAAAGGTAGCTTCCACATGAATAATAAGTTTTCCTCCGCTCCAATAGCCTCCAGACTCATTTGGACCACATTTTGCAATTGGGAACTATAATTTCTGACTCAGTTTAGAAATAACTTATGAGCCATTAGTTTCCCGACGCACGAAGTGAAAAGTGTTTTTAAGGATGGGCCAGAAATTTTAGTTCCTAATTGCAAAATGTAGTCCATTTAACCCTCGTCTGTCACATGTAAGTAGAACTGACCAGACGTTTAAATGTAAAACTTGTCTCCCGTACGAAGGAATGTAACTCCATTCCAAGGTCACCAAATTGACTCAAACAATTAATTTATTTTACAAAGTTATGCCTGCGCAATTTTCAGGCACAACTTTGTAAGACAAATTAATGAAAATGTGCCTGTGTAATTTTTGTTTTAATTTTGCATGAAATCTCGGGGAAAACTATCAATGAAATTTCCAGTTAACTGAACCGAGGATCTTGAACGTTCCTAACTAGGAACGTTCAAGATCCTCCTACTTAATATTCAATTTGCGAGGGGACATTTGGCAACATTGAAATGAAGTTACGTTCTTTCACGCGGGAAACGATGAGCTCTCTTAAGTTTAGTTTTACTGTGCCGAGGCAAGTGAACCACCAAAACTTTCATTATTGCTATACTAGAGGTTGTTTTGCAAAACGAAAAAATTCCGCCTGAGGTTACTGTTTTACGACTAATATTTATAATCCGTCTTGGTCAATTTTGCTCTTTCAATGACAATTTGTATTGAAAGTGTTGATTTACAACATTATGATAGTAGTTTTTGTGTAATTTTTGGTTTGTTGGGTAGCCAGTGCTATGGGTTAAAATAGACTGTTAACTCACGTTAACTTGAAATTCAGGAACTTAATAGTCGAAGCTTTTCGGCCTCAGCCGTCGTCAGGACTTAGCAAAAAGCACAGTTTGAGACAATAAATGATTAATTTTGATTAATATCAGTTCATACATATGATGAACGAGTGTGTTTCGGTGGAGTTGTGTTTCATTGAGTTTCTTATTGATTCAACGTTATTTCTACCGGAATAAATGATGAAAAATGGACGGCTCGTGCAGTGGCGTGGCGTGCTTTGCGATATATCGGCCATTTAAACCTATGGAAAAGGATCGATAAACAGGGTGTTCGTAGCGAACACCTTAATAATTGGTTTTTTACTATGGATTTAAATGGCATAACAATCGATATATCGCAATTCACGCCACGCCACTGGGATCGCAAGTTCTTCTGTCCTCAGGACTTTTGTCTAGGAATAAGATTCTCGATTATAAATAAGATGCTCAACATTTTTCTATTGCTCACCATTTTGAGACTTTTCCTAACTTCGAATGAAGTGATCGAATCACTTCCTTCGTCAATTCTCTGTCTCGGTGACGGAGTAAGCTTTTGTCTTCTGAAGCACTGTCAGAAGTCTATTACTGGCTACTAGATTCCCTGGGGATCAAATAGACTACATTCTACGATAAAAAAACTACTATTTACGGCTCATTCGTGAAAGTACCTCTTCGTATAGGGTAAAATCAAAGTTTGAGGAGAGGGAGAAGAATAGAAAGAGAAGGAAGAAGATAAGAGAAAGAACAGGAAGAAAAGAGAGGAGAGAGGAGAGAAAAGAAGAGACATGGGAGAAGAAGAAGAGAAGAATAGAGAGAACATAAAAGAGAATAAAACAGTGAAAGCACACAGTAAAACAGTGAGAGGGAAAGCGAGAAGGAAATTGAGATGGAAAGCGCGAAGGAAATTGAGAAGGAAAGCGAGAAGGAAAGCGAGAAGAAAAGCAAGAGGAAAAGCGAGAAGAAAAGTGAGAAGAAAATCGAGAGGAAAAGCGAGAGGAAACGTGAGAAGAGAGAGAAAAGGGTCTGGTGCCGGAGCCTCCTCGTGGTGGACCTGGGACGGGTCTCTGACCCGTGCCAAACGCCGGCAAACTGTTGTGATTCTGCACCCTCCCTCGCCTCTGGTTGTTAGCCCATATCTCTTCACACATCGTAACGAGCAATTTAGGATCAAGCGCATCCTTGGTACGTTATTACCTTGGTTGTTAGCCCATATCCCTAATACGCTCGGGCATGGATCAACCACTTCCTCGGTGCCCTGCTTCGCGGGGCTGTTTACACCTTGGATGTTAGGCCATATCCATTGCAGCCTTGGATCAAGCGGAACCTTGGTACGTTATTACCTTGGTTGTTAGCCCATATCCCTGGCTTACGGAAGAGATCAAGCGGAACCTTAGGAACATGAGGGGAACGATGATCTTCAGAGGACCACTGATAGTAGTTAGGCCATATCCTTGAACCGCGAGGTGCAAGGATCAACCGGTACACAGTGGTCTGAAAATCCCGATCTGTGACCAACTTTGCGCGATTCGTCAGCGACCAATTGCAGGGGTGACCGATCGAAGCCTGGCAATCCTGTACTGGTCAACCTCCGGTATCTGCCGATGCTTGCGCATTAAGTCTAAAGCCGTCATCCCCCCGGGACACTTTAGACCAGGCAAAGTCGGAACCGGAGGGTCGGACGCCTCTCAAACGGGCTGGTGGTTGGGGCGATGTTGCAGATTGAAGTAGGTTTTGATGCAGGAGAGCCGAATACTTCACGAGAGTTCCGGGGCCTCGTGGCTCAGGGTATTCTGTTCTCCTGGGCCGAACAAGCCGGACAAAGTTTCAGCAATCTCTATCTCTGTAGAGAGTATCCAGCTACGAGTTTGTTGTCTCACTGCTGGATCGCACGGTGGTAGAGGAGTTCCCTGCATTCGGTCATTGGCGAATTGTTCACTGTTGTGAGTGAGGGTGCGCCCAGAACGCCGACCCAACTCTTCATGGCATGAGATCTTGAAGAGGTCATGGTTATCCTTACTAAATCTCACTCGACTAAACCTCTGATCTCGTAGGAACTGAGTAGATCCGTTGTGCTTCGTTCGCGCGGGAGTCCGTGTGAAAAAAGCAGAACGGAGAAGAGATCTTAAGGAGGAAACTGGTCGGTCCGGACCGGCTATAGGGCATCCGATCTCGAGTGAAACAAAGGCATGAGCCCCATGCCTTTGTCTTTTAAAATTTCTTCTCAATTTCTTCAAAATTTCTTCAAAATTTTGAATTTCAAATTAACGCAATGCCATGGGAGTTGTAAGTTGGACGATGGAAGCGTTGCCGTCTGATGTCGGTTCCTCCTCGTGGTGGACGGTGGAAACGAGGGTTTTACCCTCGGCTAAACGCCGACAAAATTTGTGCTAGTTTTGGTAGTAATACACAGGGGTCGATACTTCAGTCTATTTGATGTTTCATGACCCCTGGTAGCACCTTCTTCAGATGAATACATCTTTGACTTAAAGTTTTTGACCATTCTCACGATTTCTACAACTTATTCATTCATCTTATTGATTTCTATAATATATTCAGGAGACAAATAATTATATGCCTAGAAAAAACACAGATGATTAACAAATAAAATATCAGAACACATGAATTAGAGCATCTTAGCTTTTTAATCAATACGATTTTGATTTTGGGGCTAAAATGCTCCTTTCTCAAATATAAATATAGAAGTTTTGTAGTGACGAGCGTCCAAAGATTTGCCATTGATTTTGCGTAGAAATAATTTATCAATTGATCGAGATTTAATCTGTTGGAGAAGAGGAGGAAGAGAAAGATAAAGTAGTAGAGAGAGAGAGGAGCAGAAAAAAAAGAGAGAAGAAAAGAAGGTAAGGAAAATGAAGGAGGAGAGAGAGGAGAAAAATTAGGAGAACGGTGTCATACATATGTACTGATTTTTCTTCCAGATAGTGAAGTTAGAAATGCACTTCAGACCTTTTTGATGCGATCATCGTGATTTTTGAGTAAGTTTCTATCCGAAACAACTTAAGACCACACTTTTGAAATGTTTTAATCGAATCCCTCCCATTCTCAAACAACTGGATCTCTAAATTTTCTTCATTATTTCCTCTATTTGTTTATTTTTTGTACATTTCTATTGATCTCTATTTTCTGAGGTGTTAATAACCTCTGTATTCTTACAGCACCCGTGAATAAATGTATTAACTAGAGTCCCTTTATACCCAGAGTTAAGACAACTCACTTTTGGTTGGGCTGAAAGTGGCCTAAAACAAAATCCAATTCTGATTGGTTCTCGCTCATGGAGGCCGAAACGAGTGCACCAAGATGGCGGTACCTCGAATGTGAACAAGAATAATGAAAATATTACCTAATTGTGGTTTATCAAGAGTAAATTGTTATTTCCATCGGTCTAAAATGAAAATAGATTAAGTAATTATTCACAAAACCAATCTAATTTTCGTTTTAATTGATCAATTTGTTGATGTTGTTGTTTTTTGTGTGACAGACATCGCAGGATTCCTGATCCTTATCCCTCAATATCGTTCGTTTGGGTGCACTCGTTTCGGCCTCCATGGCCAGCCAAGGCCGGCTGCCAGTCAGCTGATAATCGAGTTGTCTTAACTCTGGGTATAAAGGGACTCTAGTATTAACCAACCAACCAATTACCTCTTCTTTTCGCTCTGGCAAAAGTTTGCGACCGACCCATTGTGCACGTGGGATAATGTTTACGGTGATTTTAGCGTTCTAAACTCAAAACGTGTTATTGTTGGCCCACTTTACGGCACTATCATTGTGGGCTTCGTTAGCGCTCCTATTTGCATAATGCGCGAATATTATGACCCGGAGGACGTTTTCGAGTGAAGACGTTAACGTCCTCCTCAGTGGCTTGGCGTGAATTGCGATGTATCGATTGCTATGCCATTTGAACCTATGGTAAAGAATCGATTATTAAGGTGTTCGCTGCGAACACCCTGATAATCGATCCTTTTCTATAGCTGTAAATGGTATGACAATGGACCACTAGATAAGGTACGAATTTCAGCATTCTGATACATGTTTCTTAACAAAATTTCACGTAAAAACACGATGCACACAACGAAAATTACCGAAATTAACTCCTTACGAAGATATTTAATAATTCTTGATGTGTGAATTCAAACCACCTGCTCACGAAAACTCAATGCTCTACGTGATTCACATCGCGCGCTGAACGTTTATCATGACAGTTTCTGCGATATAAAAATCTGGCAACCTCAATCTTGACGCTTTGGCTCAGCCATAGCAAATTGCTTATACAGGGTGTCCCAAAAGTCCGTACCCCTCCTCGTAACTTTTGAACGGTAAGAGATAGAAACACGAAACTTTGGGAATGTTTCTATCTTAAAGGGGTCCATCTTCTAGGGGGGTCAAAATTTTTGTCCCCCCTCAGGGGGGGCGCGGGGGCCCCCAACTTTTTTTTTTCAAATGGTAACCCCTATCTTGTGATACATCATTAGAAAGAGCATAAAAAACTAAGAATTTTGGCGCAAACCGCAGATCAATATCTTAATTTTTGACCGAGTTATGATAGGTCAAAGGTCAAATTTGACCTATTTTCAAAAAATCATATCTCCGTTCAAATTATCGTAAAGAAAAAAATAAAACGGAAAATTAACCAAATTGTAAGCACTTTCAAGTAAAAATCACAGAAATCACTTCAAACTAATTTTAAGGGGGGTTTCGGATCCCCAAATACGTCATTTTAAAGGTCATACGATATTCTCGCGAATGAGCCAATTTCTCCTTACTTTTCCTCAACATATCTTAGTAAGTTCAAAGTTAGTTCAAAATTGCGTTTTCAAGTCCCCAAATTTCGAACAAAGTTTTAAAAAAAATGAAATTTAAATGGTTGAATTGAATTACCTTAAATTTCGTTTTTTGAACTTTGCTCGAAAATTGGGGGCTTGAAAACGCAATTTTGAACTAATTTTGAACTTACTAAGATAATGTTGAGGAAAAGTAAGGAGAAATTGGCTCATTTCGCGAGAATATCGTATGACCTTTAAAATGACGTATTTGGGGATCCGAAACCCCCTTAAAATTAGTTTGAAGTGATTTCTGTGATTTTTACTTGAAAGTGCTTACAATTTGGTTAATTTTCCCGTTTTATTTTTTTCTTTACGATAATTTGAACCGGAGATATGATTTTTTGAAAATAGGTCAAATTTGACCTTTGACCTATCATAACTCGGTCAAAAATTAAGATATTGATCTGCGGTTTGCGCCAAAATTCTTAGTTTTTTATGCTCTTTCTAATGATGTATCACAAGATAGGGGTTACCATTTGAAAAAAAAAAAGTTGGGGGCCCCCGCGCCCCCCCTGAGGGGGGGACAAAAATTTTGACCCCCCTAGAAGATGGACCCCTTTAAGATAGAAACATTCCCAAAGTTTCGTTTTTCTATCTTTAACCGTTCAAAAGTTAGGAGGAGGGGTACGGACTTTTGGACACCCTGTAGTTTGAACAACACATGGTGGGAAATGAATATTGATCGATTGAGAAGATAGCTGAAACCGTTGTAGTGCGCGATTTGACTCACGTAGAGCTTTGAGTTTCTTGTGAGCGGGCAGTTCAAATTCCTTGTAACCAATGTGAAATAAAAACGTTAATATCTTCGTTAGGAGTTGGTTTCAGTCATTTTCTTTGCGCGAATCGTGTTTTGCGTGAAATTTTTGTTAAGAAACATGTATCAGAATCCTTTAATTCGTACCTTGTCTAGTGGTCCATTGATATATCGCAAAGCACGCCACGCCACTGACGTCCTCCTAGCTTGGTGTTGCAATTTTGACGGGGAGCTGCGTATTTTTTCATTGCCCTTACTGAAAATCGGACCAGTCCTCTGGAAAGTCAACTGGAAATTGGATCACTTTCCGCAAACAGATTTTCGACAAAGTCGGTTATCTCTGTTGATTTAAAATGCGCATTTTTCTATGTACACAGGGAATGAACAGTGGCGATTTTGCAAGTTGGCAACACTGGTTTTCCGCCATTTGAAGTCATTAAAAATACCGACTTTAGGTGAAGCAAGCTGCCTCACCGAGAATTCGATTGTTTTCCATACATTTAAATGGAGTAAAACAGTGTTACCAAGTTTCAATAATCGCCACTGGGCACGAAGCAGAGAAGAGATAACAATCGTAAACGATGTGATCATAAGTAATCACCGGTGAGTTTATCAGCGTTATCAG
This sequence comes from Bemisia tabaci, assembly GCF_918797505.1. Lineage (NCBI taxonomy): Eukaryota > Metazoa > Arthropoda > Insecta > Hemiptera > Aleyrodidae > Bemisia > Bemisia tabaci. The sequence continues at coordinate 5,090,940 of NC_092801.1, read as the reverse complement.
TAAAATAAAATCTTCTCTTCGTAAGGTGGGGTTTCCACGATCGAAAGGGAGGCTAAAACTGGGAGGTTTGAAATTCGGGCGATGTGATCGTGCAGATCTCGATAAACCGCTCCATTTTGAGCTTCCATTTGGATTCGTGAAACCCCGAGTTTCAACCAATCTGACGTCATCGGGTATGCCATTGACTGAGTCATCGGTGAAGGTCGATGACAACGGCTTAGTCATCGGTGAGATTATCGGATCATATTTTTACGAATCGAAAAAGGCAACATGTCCTCAGTCCACGATAACTTAAAATTGAATTAGTGATACATACATATACTAAAGCGTAAATGGGTGTTTAAGAATTTTTTGGGTTATAAAACGGCCCAACAATTTCAAACTAAACCAGTATTGCGATGGTTAAAAGTTATAAAAATCTAATACTAATCTAATAAAAAATAATTTAATAACATGAGGAATGTGAATACGTGTTTAACTCGATTTCGCCAACAAATGGACACGTCTCTTTTTGGCATTTGAATCGATGCATCCTAAAAGAAAGTACGTCTAAAAACTCATAAGCCGTAGTTTCCTAAGCAATTAAAGTGTGCCAGGGCTCATATACGTTTTTGGACTTACGCTCTTTTAGCATTCATTGATTTACTAAGGGATTCATTCATTGAAGCTATTATCTTATTTTCGTCTAAATGTGCATTTTAACCATTTAAATCCTATACAGGGTGATCCAAAAGTCCCTTCCACCCCCTCTAACTTTTTACCTAATTAAGGTAAAGATTTGAAACTTGGGGGATATTCCTAGGTCAAAGGGAGCTACTTTTTGGCCTCCCTAAAATTTTCAGGGGGCCCCCTTGGGGGGGGGGGCAACGGCCCCCAACTTTTAATTTTCAAATGGGAAGACCCCCTTTGTGATAGCTCGTTCGAAAGAGCATAAAAAAAGAAAACTTTTCGCGCAAATCCGAAGTCAAAATCTTAAACCGCTTCAAAATGGCGGCCGGTTAAAGTTCAAAGTGGCCGAAAATTCACACCGGTAATTTGTCGATGGATTTGCGCGAAAATCGGTATGTAGGGGTATTTTGACACGAGAAAAACGAATTTGACGTTAGATTTTCAAAAAAACCGAAATTTCCAAAATGGCCGCCGGTTAAAGTTTAAAATGGCCGAAAATTTTCACCTCGGTTTTTTCCTGATGGATTTGCCTAAAACACGGAATTTGTGAGTATTTTGGCATAAGATAAACAAATTTGAACTTAGATTTCTAAAAAAATCAATTTTTGGTCATTTTGAACTTTAACCGGCTCGGAAATATCTGAAAAAATTACTGCGTGATCAGAGACAATGTGTATACTCTTTTTATTCGAAGAAATCGGTTCAAACCTATATTAAACCCGACTCCTTCTAGCGAAGTTCCTTGTCAGGCTATACCCAGCAACAGAGTAAAAAAACGAATTTGACGTGAAAATTGGCAAGACTGCCCAAGTTGGGCCCGCGGTCAAGCTCGGAACTAGTTACGAGTTTTGTTTTGGTGAACATTATTGGGTGGACGACCCCTCTGTCTCCTGCAGCGCAAGGTTGCTAGCTCAAGCTATAAGTATTGATATTTAACAACGATTGAAATGGGAGAAAAGCGTATTTTCAGCGCAATTTGGCGACAACGCTGCTGCGGCACTGACTAATAAACAGAGATGGGAATAATTACACGCAACGACAACTCATTTAAGTTCCAGTAGGTTTTTTTTTTTCTTTTTTTGTGGCTGTTGCCCGCTATCACTAAACTGACACATGGAGTTTCTGAGTTTTTCCCTCCGATTCTCATATCCTTCGCGCACTACACTAACGTGTTACCGAGGAAAAGTGTAAAGGGGCCTTAAAATACGTAACATTGAAAATCGGATGATTAGACACCCCCTCCTCCTCTTCGTGATGCACCCATGCCACGAATCTGCAAATTACGAACTGGATTTTGGAAAAAAAAGTGCTACCTCGCGTCGATTTTTCACCAGTGGCGTGGCGTGAATAATCGATAATCGATTATCGATATCTCGCCATTTGAAGCTATGGTAAAGAATCGATTACTAAGGTGTTCGCTGCGAACACCCTGATAATCGATCTTTTTTCATCGGTTTAAATGACACCACAATCGATACATCGCAATTCACGCCACGCCACTGTTTTTCACCTCAAATTTTCGACAAATCTGCGTAAGGTGCTCATCCTGGTAAAAATCCACTCCCCTCTGCAACGCGCCCGAAACGTAGCCTCGGACACACAAAAAAATTAAGCTATTTTTCAGTGCATTCCCATTCAGTTCTCCTTCCTCGTAATTTCATTTTCTAACTTTCCTCTTTTCTAATCTCCTCCTTACTCCAAATTCGTGAATTAGGGCTCTTGGCGATACCACGTTAAGAAATAACGATGAAAATGAACGCGACCTATACTGCCTAGAGTCCCTTTATACTGAGAGTCAAGACAATTTGAATCCATTTCTGATTGGTTCCCGTATCTTAGGCCTTCACAGTGTCACAAACGGGAATAAAGATTACAGTTTCACCGATTGCAAAGATTATAATCTGGAATGGACCGAGGAATTACGGGTTCGGCAAGGAACAAACGGAATGAGGGAAGGAACGAAGAAAGGAATTCGAGAATGGGCCGATCAAAGATTACGAAAAACGTTCAATTTCTGTAATCTTTATTCCCGTTTGTGACTCCATGAAGGGTGTTGTCTTGACTCTCAGTATAAAAGGGACTCTAATACTGCCGTGCTAAGGAAACACGCCGTATGAACCTTTAGGCGTTGCCGAATTTCCTTTGATAAAACATGAATCTCCTGGTAAACTTATGAATATTTTCCTTCCAATTTTTCAGATAATTTTGTTCACAATTCCATCTGAAGTCTCTGAAAAGTTCAAGGAAAAATATTCATATCTTTCCTTAAAAATAAACATTTTATTGAAGGAAATTTGGCAACTCTCGAATGTTCATACGGCGTTCTTCCTTAGCACGGCAGTATACTCAGCGTACATGAGCGCGAAGCAACTATTCGAACACCCGAGCGTGGCACAGTATCACTCGAAATTGAAGGCGAACTGAACACAGAAAATCACTGGACCGATTCTCGCGACGCACAGTGGATCAAGTCAATCGGATAAAATTTGAAAACGTTAAAAGCTTATAACTCTGTTATACAAAACTTTGAGATTTTAAAAATAAGTCCGTTGGTTTCCTCGTGAAATTTTCTTCTGGAGCCACCCCTTAAAATTCAAATTGTGACGAAGCAGACGTCAAAATTCGCAGTTTCAGACAAAAATTTCATGTCCGATCTCTTAGACTGACTCAATCCACTGTGCGACGACTAAAGTCGCTGTTTTTTAAGGAGTAACAATGAATATGAATGTGACTTATACTGAGCGCACAAAAGCGAGAAGCACTATTCTACCGCCCGCAAGCGTCGCACAGTTTCACTCGAGATTGAAGGCGAATTAAACACACAAAATCACTAGGTAAATTCCTGCACTGGCTAAAATCTCTGGATATAAATGGACCGCGTTAAACAGAAAGAAACCAAGCCGCATCATCTATTGCCAAATTTAATTGGGAAATTTAATTTTTTACAAGAAAACGGTTGAGCGGATTTCCGTGCAACTTTCAGTGAAAATTCTCCATGGTACGAAGCAAATTCCCTAAAATTTTCAAAGAAATCCGAACAAATGTTCTCTTGTAAAAATTCAATGGGCCTGTTGCATGCAAGAGATACAGCCGTGCGAATAGACTTTTTAGTGGTTAAATGACACGAAAATTACGATGCTCACATTAAAAAAGTCTGAAATGCACTCCTTATTGCGCAATTTGCGTTGTCAGGAACGCGCTTTTTCAAATTTCCCGCGTCTGGGGGCAGTTTTCTAACGGAAACAATTAACGGCAACTCGCGGCCATTTCCGGTCAACTAAAACTGACAACATAACCTAAAAATCGGAGCTCGTGATATCGTGAAATGAAATGTAGAAGGATTGCGTTGGATATTTAAAAGTTGATCGATTTGGTTACTGCATAAAGCGTATATGGACCACTATAAAAGATCACGTTGGGTTTGTAAACAAACTGAAGGAAAAAATAACAACAACAACAACAACGACTCAACATCTTCCGGAAATCACCGAGCCCGCCGTTTGCTCGTTTCCGGTGATTAGAAAACTGCCCCCAGACGCGGGAAATTTGAAAAAGCGCGTTCCTAACAACGCAAATTGCGCAGTAAGGAGTGTATTTCAGACTTTTTTAATGTGACCATCGTAATTTTCGTGTCATTTAACCTCTAAAAAGTCTATTCACGCGGTTGTATCCCTTGCATGCAACAGGCCCATTGCCCAGTTAAACTTGACAATAGCTGATGTGGCTTGGTTCCTTTCTGTTTAACTCGGTCCAGATACAAATTGCGCCGAGAGTTCTTCATCTAAGAGTAGCACTAGCACCGTGATTTAACTGTCCTGAATTAGTGTAGATACAACCTTGTCAAAGAAAGAAATAGAGAATTTGCAGGTGTCTGAAATTTGATGAATTTCAAGTTTAAGTGGAAACTACTGCGTGAACTGAACGCGAGGATACCCTTGGTTCATGAATCGAACAATTATTGAAGAAGATATGACAAAATGATCTAAGCTAAAATACGTGTGTTTCAATGGGAAATGCCGCCACATGACGTCATTATGCGGCGCAATTTCTCACTTTTACATCTATTTTTATACTATTTCTCACATCAGAAAAAAATTATAAAAAAATACTGTGAGATCAGCTCTTTAAGCACTTTCAGATGGAGCAATAAAAAAATTCCCTGGTAAAAATTGGCAGTAGAATCTGTGTTCCAAAATACCATAGACTTACAGCCGGCTGTAAGATTTCCAATAGCTTCTATAGCCGGCTACACAATTTCTTAGAACCTTTTATAGTCGATGGCGATTAAGCAACAGCCACGCGATAAAGTGTATGCTAAACGTTACTAATTACGGATGCTATGACTTAGTGAGTTTTTGGACTACTGCTCTTTTTTTGGGCCGTAGTATCTTGATTTATTTTGCGAGGAAAGCTCCGTATTTTTGATGGATGCCTGCCATTACTAATATATTAGAGCGCTTTTAGTTTCGTATGATACTGTGCAATACCTCTGGTGTGAAATAGTTGCTTCAAGCGCCGTGGTACGCTGCGGCGCGGCAGGCGGGCAGTTAGCGCGAAACGCGCATTGGCGCCTACAAACCTAAGAGGGATACTTCACGCGTTGCGCAATGCGTGAAGTATCGCTGTTGGGTTTGTAGGCGCCAGTGCCGCTGGTCGCCGCTCCGCTTTGTGTTAAACTCTAATATTTAATCTGGCGGAGTCAGTGTTATTCAACTCGTGATTTTGATACGTTTGCACATCCTGTATGGATTATTCCCATTTCAATTGATGGAAAAAAATATGTAATAAAAGAAAATATAATGTGAGTTTTGTAAATATTAAGGTGGTTCCGTATCAAACTTAATGATTTCCAAAGCACACGAATTTCTACACAATTTCTTAAAGCCTTTTATAGTCGATGGCGAAAAAGCAACAGCCAGGCGATTAAGTGTTAAGCCCGACGATAGGAACTATAGCCCGGCTGCATGATTTGTTATCGCTTCGTTTAGCCCGGCCGCGGCCGTATGACTTTTTCCTCATTCTACAGCCAGCTATATGATTTTCAGTAGCCTTCTTTAGCCGGCTATAAAAATTCCTATGGTATTTTGAAACGCAGCTCTTATCGCCAATTTTTACCAGGGTTTGCATGCAAATTCTCCATTTACGACATTTTGCAATGAATTAGGAGCTACAATTTCAGGCTCATTCATAAAATCACCTCCCTGCATAGGGAAACTAATAGCACATTCTAGAGCCTTTCCGACCAAACTGCATATACCCATGTCAACGCTGCTGAGATTGTGAGTACATCCGAATGTTTAGCTGGTAGAGAGCTGTAAGCTCTGTTAAGATGCATTATTCTGAATATTTTGGAAGAAGAATTTCGAATGTGGGTGATTTCGGATACTTGTAAAAAAAAGGAAGAGTTGCAGAATCTTAGGGACGTTTACATGGGTACACGCTGTTTCATCGGAATGTTCCTCTCTTCATATGCTGTTTATAATTTGAGCCAGAAAATGTAGTTTCTAATTGCAAAATGAAGTCCAAATATTCCCAATCAGTGGCGTGGCGTGCTATGCGATCTTTCGATTAATCTACTAGTGAAAAAGATCGATAAACAGAATGTTCGTGACATACCGGTAGAATAATCGGAAATATCATTGCTTTACGATGGATGATTCACCAAGATTCAGGGTAATTCGAGAGTAAAAATAAGTGAAGATGATATTGTATTCTGATTGACTCACCAAACGTTTAATGAAATTTCAGAGTAAGAATAATTGATAATGTAATTGTTCTCTTACCTGAAACAGAGGATAGACAAAGAACAATCAGCGAAATCAAAGACAATTATTGAACACGTCGAGGCGACAAGGAAAAGATGACGAGGAATCTATTCAGACAAAGGAATTAACGACACACCTTTTTTTTTGTAGTTTTTTTCATTTAGCGCATTTCATTTTCCTTTGAGGCGACAACAATAAGTAAAATTGATGTTTTCGAATGTATATGTATAATTTCTATTCTAGTAAAAATATCGATTCTAGGTGAGAAATTCTGCTTCACGACAGTGAAATACTGCCGTGCTAAGGAGAAACGCCGTGTGAACCTTCAGACGTTGCCAGATTTTCTTCGATAAAACAAGAATTTCCTGGTAAACTTATGAATATTTTCCTTCCAATTTTTCAGATAATTTTTTTCGCAATTTCACCTAAAATGTCCTTGAAAATTTCAAAGAAAAATATCCATGTCTCTCCTCGAAAATAAACATTTTACTGAAGGAAATTTGGCAACTCTCGAATGCTCATACAGCTTTTTTCCTTGGCACGGCAGCACAGTGAAATACTACCGTGCCAAGGAGGAACGCCCTACAAACACTCGAATGTTGCCAAATTTCCCCTCAGAAAATATGCATTTTTGAGAAAGTCATAAATATGCTTATTATTTAAGACTTAATATCAAATTACGAATGAAATTTTCTGCGAATTGGTAGAAAAGGGTGTACCAATTATCGTTCCTGGAATTCGTGAATTCTCTGAGAAAATTTGGCAAAGTCCGGAGGCTCATACGGCGTTTTTCCTTAGCACTGTAGAATATTTGAAGAGTGATAGGAACTGATGGTGAATCTTTACTTCTAAAATCAGCCAGAAGTAATGCTTCCTTATTTTGCGTAATGCAGTATGGTTGACGTTCTGGATTTAGACTGCAAATTCTGTTGAAAATTATGTAATCATTACTGAACGCACTTCTCAACGAGATCAGTCATAATACGTGACCTTGTTGTGGCGTTATATGATGTTTTCAGAGAAGTCTTTGGTGACTGTTTGATGTTTTTGAAGTTTAAATGGAGCACAGAAAGCAACCTCTTCTGCCGGAACACCGAAAAAAGCATCAACGCCCTAACAATGAATAAAGGGTTTCATCGATAAGGGCCAAAATTGAATCACTCCCGAAATCCACATATTTCTCGATATCTTCCAGTTGATGACTTATATTTTGTATAAACATTCGTTTTTCAGCGATACTCATACATATATGTTTTCGTTCCAATACGGAGGCCTACACTCAAATATACACGAAAATTCGCGTTTTTTCTACGTTCCTAATCAGATTTTGGGGGCCCAAAGGTGACGGCTAATAAGCTTTAGATGTGTTGTTTGAGACAACTTAAGATATAGCATGGACTACATTCTGTAATTAGGATCTAAAATTTCTAGCTTATTTGTAGAAGTACACAAGTGCACACAGAAACTGTTGGCACTTACGTTGTTCCTAAACTGAGCCGGAGACTGTAATTCCAAATGGCAAAATGTGGTACAAATATGTGAAGATGATCAGCCGACACCTTTGGGCCCAGGGCCAAAAACAACTTTTCCGTTGTAGGCGTACTTAAAAATATTGCGTTTTTTAGTGATTTTCGCGTCGAACTGATGGCACGCGGTGTTCAGAAACGAGCATTGTGAAAGTACCCGAGCGATTTCTTAATATTTTTTTTAGATAACGATATATAAATTAAATCATTATTAATGGGCTACACCCACTTTTCAGCTGCGAAATGAGAGGCCAAAACTCAGGTCCGAAGACAAAAATCCACGAAATTACGCGTTTTCAGTTGACCATCTTCACATATTTTACGTCTCAATAGCCCCCAAAAAACGTATCCGGCTCGCTAACCAATGAAATCTGACGAGGTACACTAAAAAAACGCGAATTTCGAAGACAAAAATCCACGAAATTACGGTTTCAGTTGACCATCTTCACGTATTTTACGTCTCAATAGCCCCAAAAAACGTATCCGGCTCGCTAACCAATGAAATCTGACGAGGTACACCAAAAAAAAACGCGAATTTCGAAGACAAAAATCCACGAAATTACGCGTTTTCAGTTGACCATCTTCACGTATTTTACGTCTCAATAGCCCCCAAAAAACGTATCCAGCTCGCTAACCAATGAAATCTGACGAGGTACACCAAAAAAAACGCGAATTTCGAAGACAAAAATCCACGAAATTACGCGTTTTCAGTTGACCATCTTTACATATTTTATGTCTCAATAGCCCCCAAAAAACGTATCCGGCTCGCTAACCAATGAAATCTGATGAGGTACACTAAAAAAAACGCGAATTTTTGTGACTTTTTGCATTCGGGCCCGGGTTTGGCTCTCCATTTCGAGGCCAAAAAATGTGAGTGTTGGCTGCCGAAACACAAATGTATCTATAAAATATACTTAAACTGTAAATCTGTGTAAAACTGTGAAATCTGATGAGGTACACTAAAAAAACGCGAATTTTTGTGACTTTTTGCATCCGGACCCGGGTTTGGCTCTCCATTTCGAGGCCAAAAAATGTGAGTGTTGGCTGCCGAAACACAAATGTATCTATAAAATATACTTAAACTGAAAATGTCGAAAAATCTCGGGAATCCGCGAATGACGATACATTTCATCAGTGGCGTGGCGTGCTTTGCGATATATCGATTGATTCGCCATTTAAACCTATGAAAAAGATCGATAATCAGGCGTTCGCAGCGAACACCTTAACAATCGATTCTTTACCATAGCTTCAAATGGCGATATATCGATAATCGATCCTTCAGCCACGCCACTGCATTTCATTCCGAAAACACGTTTCCTCGAGAATCAGCGTAACCTAATTTAAATGAATTGACTGATTCAGTTACGGCGGCAAAATTCGACTTACAACTTTAAAAAACGTGCGTTACGAGAAGGCAGTAAGTACGTCAGTAAAAGTAAGTAACGTTCGCGTTTTTTAAAGTTCACTTTAAAGTTTGCGAGGTACACATATTTGCTGTTTCGCCGTTGAAAAAAGCCAACCTGGTGCTTCTGAAACGAATACACAACAGACTTAGTTTTTCAAAAAAAAAAAACTACATATATTTGCAATCGTGAAAAATCCCATCAAGAGACAATTATTCTTCTCTTTTCAAATTGATTTTTTATAAATTCACAGTTTTTCAAAATGGAGAGAGAAAATGCGTCTCATTGTTCACGGGATTTCTTTTGAGAGCTTACTCTTACTGACTGATCAGCGAGTAAAAAAAAAATTACATAAAAAGCAAGCAACATTTTCCGCGAAGATTAAACCCTAGTTAAAAGTTCGCACGTGAGGAGAGCCATTCTTTGAAGTATTTATCGTTATGTAAAATTCTTAAATATCGTCCGCTATTGTTCTCCGAATCTACCTTTACTTATTATACTACATTTTCCTCACTGAGGTTTCTTTCGCTGCTACCCTGACCTGTATTTCTTCCTATTTTCCTTCTTTTCAATGTTACTTTATTTTGTTCATTTATTTCTGTTAAGCATGCAAAGAAAAAAAATTCTCGGCGTTTTTACCAAGGTCCGTTGGTACCTTTACCATCTCACTTCTTTTACCAAATATTGGTAATATTACCAAGACAGACTGGTAACCTAAAAAAACCGGTATTTTTACTGTTTTTTTCAGTAAGAATACACTTTTATTGGTAATCAATTCCCGGTAACTTTGCCATTTTATCTCAGTAATTCTACCACAGTCGATAAAAAATATTGGCATTTTACCAAGGTCTAGTAAAATTACCGAGAAATCAATAATTTTCCGAGAATTCTTGTAAAATTACCAATTCCATAAATGGTATTTTACCAAGAAAAAACAGGGATCATAGAACCCTGAATTCTTAGTAATTTTACCCTTTTCTTAGTAAATACACCGAGATTTTTTTTTAGTGTGATCGCAGAGAATATTTCTCGCGATATCTATAAAAAGCTAAACACCGATGGTATATAGGACCTTCCAAATCGTTCTGCATGCTGAGGAGGAACGCCGTATGAACATTCGAGAGTTACCAAATTTACTTCGATGAAACGTTTATTTTTGAGGAAAGCTATGAGTATTTTTCCTTTAAATTTTGAGGAACTTCAGGTGAAATTGCGAACAAAATTAGCTGAAAACTTGAACGGAAAACATTCAAAAATTTACCAGGAAATTCCTGTTTTATCAAAGGTAATTTGGCAACGCCTGAAGGTTTATACGGCGTTTTTCCTTAACACAGCAGCGTTGTCCTCTTGTGTATTTATCGTCTTCTAACTGCCGCGTGAAGATAGCTTTGTTTCTGTAGCTATGTTTCCACGATCAAAATGAGTCAATCAAAATGGGTTATTGATGCAAATAACGCCTTTGCTTTTTGATCAACCGAGCTTAGCGATCAGAATATCGAATTAATTTCTTTGGTCGTACAAATTACTAATTTTTATTTTGGTCGAATTTTAACAAGATAAAAAATGATTATACATAATCATTTTGGGCAGGTTGTAGGTAATTGCTTAGAATTTTGGGTTATTTTCGAGCTACATTTTTCTCATTTTTATAGTTTGGTTACTCTCAATAGTTTTCGTTTCACAAATGGACTACATTCTGCAATTCGGAACTACAATACCTGGCTCATTTGTACATAGAAACACTTACATGCACACTAAACTAATGGTACATACGTTGTTTTTAAACTGAGAAAAAAATTAGAGTTCAATTGCAAAATACAGTCCAAATTTTAATCTATGTGCAATTATAATGAGAATAAGTATCACAATGCGTAAATTCGCATCTTGTCTAGGAGTCCATTACAGTGTAATTGATTTGTACTGACATCTGTCACGTTGATTCCACGAGATCCTGATTCAGAACATACAGGGTTATTGAAAAGTCACGCACCACTAGCCATAACTTAAGTTCTAATTATGATGATATCGACTTGCGGTTTAAGACGATTTTCTTCATATCGAGGGGAAAACTTTTTTGGGTACTTCCCACTTTTTGATCCCCTCGAGTGGAGGGGGGCGGGGGAGCAACTCAAAAATTTTAAATGTGCACCCCCCCCCCCCCCCCCCATGGCCAGGGTGCGTGACTTTTGAATAACCCTGTATATGTGAGGGAGGATTGGGAGTGAATCGACACTCCTTCCTCTTCCTTCGGACTTTGATAATCACGTGCTCGAATAATCGTCATATGTGCCCCTCTCCCTTTTAATTTCAGCTTATCTGAACTTGTGCCACGCTGAGCTTGCAGGCCACGTTACTGATTCATCCTCGAAGCTCCCGTGTTGCCAAGGTAAACTAAAAACGACATGTTTGGCTCATTTTGAGAGGCTGAAAGCATCACGCGCGCTGAAATTAAAGCGTTCTTGTTCAGTGGCGAGGCGTAAAAGATCGATTATCGATATTTCTTCATTTGAGGCTGGGGTAAAAATCGATTACTAAAATGTCCGTTGGGAACAGCCTGTTAATCGATCCTTTTTCATGGATTTAAATGGCAGATCAATTCGTACATTCACTTGAGAACCGTAGGTCATTTCAAACTGAATTTTTCTGTAACTTTACGCAAAAATCAGCAAAATTTGAAACACAATTTGCTCACCATCAGTCATATTAATGTACAAAATTAAAAAGGGTTGAGACAATTTCGCAACCTTGGAGTAGAGCCGCGTTTCATTGACTGGGAAAAGCCATCGGTATACATATTCACTTCCTCGGGCACTGGAGCTGAGTCACTTCTAATTCCTTTGTTTCAATATTGACAAGTTCTATTCTGCCCCGCTAGGGAAAAACGTCGTTTCAAAAATCGAATACTGCCGAATTTCCCCTGATAAAAAATTCACTCTGAAAAAAGTTACGCATATTTTTCCTCGAAATATTCAGATGTTCTAGATTAAACTGCGAACAAAATTGTGTGAAAAATTGGAGGAAAAATAATGAAAACTTTCCCAATCAAGGCGTACATTATGAAAGGAAATTTGGCAACGTCTGAAGGCTCATGCGTGGTTTTACCTGAGCCCCGCAGTATTATTCTGTCGTGCTGGGGAAGAACGCCGTATGAGCTTTCAGACGTTGCCACATTTTCTTCCATAAAAACGAATTTCCTGGGAAAATTTTTGACGTTTTCCTTCAATTTTTCAAAATAATTTTGTTCGCGGTTTCATCTAAAATATCCGAAAATTTCAAGGGAGAATAGGGTTAACTTTCCCCGAAAATACATGCTTATCCGGAATAATTTGGCAACTCTCGAATGTTCATACGGCGTTTTTCCTCATCCCCGCAGTATTATTCATCCGCACAGCGAGGCGATTAATGAATGGTTCGATTGCATAATTTCGTCCGAGCTTTGTGCTCTGAGCATTGAGCGGTGGTTCCTCCGTCGAACGGGTTCGCTCTGAAACGAAACAAGTCCGTTTTTAGATGAGCCCTCGGCTTCGTAACAATGCTAGCGTTCCAGGGCTCATCAGAAGAATGGACAAGTTCTCTTTCGGGAACGGCTCGCGCCGTTAAGGACGTCATTTCACAAGGAGTGGCTCAAGACTCGTCCACGCACGTGATTCGTCACAACAGTGGTTCTCAGCCGACCGTGACGTCTGGAGGATCACTCGGCCAGCGCAGCGGACTGATTACTGGAAGTGATAGACAAACAGCGGGCTGATTATTGAAATTGATAGACAAAGCTATAGACAAAGAAGACAAAAAGGATTTGGAGAGATCCTATTGGTGGAAGCGGGTGGTTGCAACAGACAAAGGACGTAGGAAATAGACTAACTAACGGCAACCTACGAGAGACCCGATAGCTAGTCCATCATTTACCCCCTTAGTCTATAAGAACACCCATTTCAACCAATACGATCGCTGTATACTCCTTATGTCTTCTTTGTCTATCAATTTCAACAATCAACCCGCTGGGTGTCTACTAAAACAGGCTGGCCAAAAATCAGTACTTTCACAGTATTTTTTCAGTCCATTCCCAAGAAATTCAGTACTTTACCAGTACCTCAAACTGACGAAATTCGAAAATTTTCAAAAATTTGAATTTCTCGCTCGAATTGCGACAAAAATGACAAAAATTCCGGACCTCTTCGCGAAATTCCGCACTTTTTTAGTACTTCCGGACCGCTATTAAAAAAGCAGTACTATATCCAGGCTTTCCGGAAATTCCGGACTTGTAGACACCCTGGACAAAACAATAGACAAAGAAAAATTCAACAGCAAAAAGGAACCATGCAGCGCGATTAAAGCGTTTTCAAAATCGTGTAACTTCTTTTTTCATTTTAAAAACACTCCATATTTGTACAGTATTGAAATTTACACAATTATTTTCCTTTAAAATTAACCATTTTATCGGTGGAAGCAAAAAATATTTGCTATTCTGAGAATTTTTTTGATAATTATGAAGAAGCAACATTTTTACAACACTGTAGGTAATCGCGCTGGTTCCTTTTTGCTAAACGCGATCCATATATTGAAAGGGGTGGTTGTTGTAGAAGACTAATGAGGAAAATGACAGACTAGCAAGTTGGTCTGTCGCGGGTTGCTGTTGATTAGTCTATTACTTATCTCATTTGTCCATTGCAACCACCTGCTTCCACCAATAGGCTTGCTTGATTTTCTCTTCGTTCTCTTTGTCTATCGCCTTGCCTATCAATTTCAATAATCAGCCTCATAGCTTTATAACTACATTGAGCCAATTTAATTAGCTTATGAGGGCTCTGATGTTCTATTACAGTAACGAGAGGTACGTGTGATTTTCCAGCCACGAACGATGAAAACATCAAATCACAAAATGCCTTCAAAAGTCGAGATACTTCACGCACATCCACAGAGTTAAAATAATTGCATCACCCGAGGAATTGGGTCTTAAAGTAACGAGAAATCTATGTCCTCCCCGTTTCGATGTATGACGATGGCTAAACTGCGAAACCACATATCTCAATTGCGGTGTGTCAAAATCTCTGCACTGGAAAAAACACATTGGATCTAGAGTCCAGACTCTTGATAACATTGACAAGAAAAAGTACTCTTGATTCAATCAGATTTAAGCTTAAATCAAAAGGAAATCCGTTCAAATTAAGAGCTTAAATCTGATTGAATCAAGAGTGTTTTTTCTTGTCGATGTTTTAAAGAGCCTGCAGGGCTCTAGACCCAATGTGTTTTTTTTTCCAGTGTGTTTGCGTTTTATTTGTTTTGGAAGAGAAACAAGTCAACCACGGAGCTTCAAATTTCCAGGGAATATTCTACTAAGAGAGAAGAAAAATCAAGGAATTTTTCAAGAAATTACATTGAGTAGTATTCCCAAGAAAAAATACAGTTTTATGACCAGAAGTCTGCAACGTTGCGAACGGAGCTACGTAGATTCGCGCTTTAGCCATCGATGAGTAAAATGTCTTTATTGCCACGTATTTTATGACCTTGGCATGAATAAGTTTTTTCCTCTTTTTTTTACGTTACGGCACTCCGATGCACTGATGACCAAAGCCGTAAAAAGGAGTAGCATCCCGAAAATGTAAAACTTCCATCCGTTTCTTTTCATGCACCTTCTAATAGCCGATCTAATCAACGAGTCTGCTTAATTTTTTCCGAGAACATTCAGTGAAGGCTAAAATAAACTACAGGAAATATGAATGGCAATTGTTTATTCGCTCTATTGTCCGCGCGTGCGCTCTATTGTGAGTGTATACTGAAAAAAAAAATTCTCGGTGTTTTTACCGAGGTCCGTTGGTACCTTTACCATCTCACTCTTTTTACCGATTATTGGTAATTTTACCAAGACAGACTGGTAAGCTTACCTAACAACCGGTATTTTACTGTTTTTTCCAGGGAAGAATACCACTTTTAATGGTAATCAATTCCCGATAACTTTGCCATTTTATCTCGGTAATTTTACCATTGTCGATAAAAAATATTGGCATTTTTACCAAGGTGCAGTAAAATTACCGAGAAAGCTCAATAATTTTACCGAGTTTTCTCGGTAAAATTACCAATTCCATAAATGGTAATTTTACCAAGAAAAAACTGGGATCAAATAGAACCCTGAATTCTTAGTAATTTTACCCTTTTCTTAGTAAATACACAGAGATTTTGTTTTCAGTTTAGGGTGTTCCGAGATTCACATGAATAGAGGCAGGGGTGTATTTTTTGGGTTTTTACACATTTCCTCTCTATGAACTTTTACACAAAAAAATGTAGTCCTTTTTTATGAACTCTGAAAGTTCAAAAAATAACTTTTGGAAGTTTCTGAGGAGAACGACTTTACAATTCGAAGGTAACAAGGTTGCCTAATTAAAAGGTTTTTTCCCGAAAGGAAATGAATTTTCGGCGCTTTGACTGGTTTTTCGTCCGCTAATGGTGGAAAAGTTCCTTGATTTTTTCCTATTTTCAAGATTTTTAAACAGGACAGCTCGATTTTTCAAGGATGCCGAGAATGGATCTTTTTTTCGACTATTATAGCGTGTTCCAAATTTTGCGAATATAGTGCACTGGAAAAAAAACACATTGGATCTGGAGTCCAGACTCTTAAAAACATCGACAAGAAAAATTTCTCTTGATTCAATCGGATTTAGGCTTAAATCAAGAACCCAGCCTCTTAATTTGAGCGGATTTCCTTTTGATTTAAGCAAAAATCCGATTGAATCAAGAGTATTTTTTCTTGTCAATGTTTTCAAGAGTCTGGCCTCTAGATCGAAGTCGAAGAAAGATATTAATTAGGATATAAGGGCAGAATTTGAAGGCTTGACAGCGACTTCCCTGACTTTACCAGGTTTTTCTTAGATTTCAATTTCTTTGTCATTTATCGATTGATCTACTATTCAACCATATGGAAAAGAATCGATAATCAGGGTGTTCGTTGCGACGAACATCTTAATAATCGATTCTTAACCATAGCCACAAACGGAGAAACATCGATGATCGATCATTCACGCTTCACCACTGGAAGACTCCACTTCCACTTACATACGACAAAACGTCGACTCTCATAGCGCACCATCAATGTTTTCGATAGGTAACGGAAGTTTCCAGTCATAGAAACCGTACGGAGATTCTGAAAACCAAAATTTTTGGAAAATAATACGAAACTTCTTGTTAGAATGCACTAGAAGAAAAACACATTGGATCTAGAGTCCAGACTCTTAAAAACATCGACAAGAAAAAGTACTATTGATTCAATCAGAATCTAGCTTAAATCAAGGACCAAACCTCTTAATTTAAGCGGATTTCGTTTTGATTCAAGCAAAAATCCGATTGAATCAAGAGTATTTTTTCTTGTCAATGTTTTCAAGAGTCTGGATTCTAGATACAATGTGTTTTTTTTCCAGTGTGAGGAACAAACTCTTCTAGTACTTGAACCAAAGTTCGATTTCTACGACCGAAAACTTCGGAGCTCCATACGAACAGAAGTATTCTTGTAAAGCAGACCGTAAAATAAAATGAACGAAATTAAGAAACGCGAAGCGCGTTATTTTTTCCAACTTAAAACAAAGATCGGTAGCCGGAAACGGGACTATCGGTGGAAACGATCTTTCAGTGACCTAGGTTCTCGGCCGCGCTAGGGAAGAAATGCCGTTCGAGCTTTCGGACGTTACCGGATTCTTTTCGATAAAATGTGAATTTTTGGGAAACATGTAAATATTTTATTCTAAGTTTCGCAGAATTCGCAGATTAATCTAAACGAGGTACTGATAGACGTGCAGGGAAGTAAATTCTCTGACTTCCTGATCAAACATGCAATTTTTGGCATTGATTTCACAACAAATAACATACGAATATTTTTTCTTCAGGTAGATATTGATAATTCAATTGACTAAAATTGCAATTCCTCATTTGAACGTCTTAGTGAGTTAGATTCAATACTTGACTTCAGTTGCGTATTCTGATTCCGTATCGATGCGCCGCCATTTTGTATCTTTTTTTTCTGAATCGAACGTTTCCTTTTTGAATGTGCTGAACTGCATGTTGCTGGAAAATGCTTGACTTATTCGGTATTTCCTGATCCATCACCGATTTTCCAGATGACATCGAATTTCCCGATATTTTCCTGTTCTCAATGACAGTGACGCTCTGAAAGTATCATAGGTAGAAAAAAAAATTCTTATCTTGATTAGTCTTACATGCAAATTCCTTGGCTAAGCGCTGCCTTGATGAAATTTCCCAACAATGAATTTTCCCGATAAATTTCCCAATATTTACACGGAGAAAAAGACTTCGTGCATGGGACCCAAAGTTGAGGTCATATGTATCTCTGAAGTTTTAGGATCACGTACCTAAAAACTTGAGGTCCAGCTGCCGAAGTTCGGGTCAGACATCTGAAGTAATTCGATATATACCGAAGGGTTCGGGTCACACATCTGAAGTACTCCGGTACATACCGAAGTGCCTCGATGTCTGACCCGAACTTCGGCAGCTCCACCTCAAGTTTTCAGATACGTGATCCGAAACCTTCAGAGATCCATATGACCTCAACTTCGGGTCCCATGCACGAAGTTTTTTTCTCCGTGCAATATTTAAAAATTTGTGGAAAAATCATTTGTAACTGGTTGAAAATTACCATTTTATCGATGGAAACTTTCTGGCGCAACATTCGAATGTTCATACACTGAAAAAAAATTCTCGGCGCTTTTACCAAGGTCCGTTGGTACCTTTACCATCTCACTTTTTTTACCAAATATTGGTAATTTTACCAAGACAGACTGGTAAGCTTACCTAAAAACCGGTATTTTTACTGTTTTTTCATATAAGAATACCACTTTTATTGGTAATCAATTCCCGGTAACTTGGTCATTTTATATCGGTAATTCTACCACAGTCGATAAAAAATATTGGCGTTTTTATCAAGGTCCGGTAAAATTACCGAAAAAGTTCAATAATTTTACCGAGATTTCTCGGTAAAATTACCAATTCCATAGATGGTAATTTTACCAAGAAAAAACTGGGATCAAATAGAACCCTGAATTCTTGGTAAGTTTACCCTTTTCTTAGTAAATAAACCGAGATTGTTTTTCAGTGTACGACGTTTTTTCTTAGAACAGCGCAGCTCTCCTCGTCTATGGAATTTTTTACGACGGGTCATAAGATGGGCTAATCAGATCGTCCATGAATCTTCGAGGGCTCATCGCTTTATTGTGGGAACCACTGGCGTGAGACCGACACCGGCAGACTCCCCCCCCCCTCCTTATTCGTCGCCTTCCTGACACGAAGACGTAACTTCAATCTAAAATGAACCCTGAACTCCATACGATTCAATGCATTCCTCGGCTCACCCTGATGTGAGGGAACCGCCCTTTTGTTGGCCGGGCGACGCGTTCTTCATCTCGGCGGGCGAGGGGGCACCAGGACAACCTTGGACGAGTCAATCGAATCGCGAATTGACAGCGGCATCAATGTTGCCCTCCCGGTCGAGAACCGCGTAAGTGCAACGCGAGCTGGGCGGAGGTCTGTTGTTTTTCCTCTCTTTGAGCCGGCGAGATGCAGGTTTGAGTGTCGGCTGTCGCCGCAGCACGCGCCGATATGCACTGCAGCTTCTGCAACCGAACCGCCGGAGTTCCAATCGCGGCCGACGTCGCACAGTGGATCTAGAGTCCCTTTATACGAGGTCTGTTAGATTAGAAACCGGATTTTGGTCATAACTAGCCCACAATGCGTTCAAATTACGTTTTCTTGAGCTTTTCTGATAGCTGGAAATATACTTAAGAACGCTACGTTCATAGGTTTGAAAAATCCTAATGAGCTTCGTTGGTATGTGGCTTGAAGTAAGGCAACCTCAAGGGTGTTTTGCGATTTTTATGTTTCACCGAACTTGTCTCTCTTTTTTCGGTCTTGCACTACATTTTTCAACCCACAAGGACGATTGGAGTTTTGTCTCCATATCGTAGCCGTACACTAAAATATTGTCACCGAAAATTATCCTATCCAAAAATGTAGGATCACTGTTAGAACGTTCAAGCAGCTAAAGGGAAATTGACATTTGGTTGGATTTTCGTTCAACGGACAACAATCAAGGGGCAAGTGTACCTCAAACTCGATGCGTTTCTACATATTCTATCAAAATTGTATGTACAAAGCCTTCAGAAATATTACTCTGTTCAACAAGCTCGAAACGACCGTTTTCGAGCACTTTTGCCCGCATTTCTTCCACGTGACAAATGTCAGTTGCCGTTGAGGGTCGATTCCCATGCTCCTCATCTTTGACAAACTCCTGGCCAGTTTTGAATCGTTTAACTCACTCAAAACAGTGGGAACATCCCATACAATGATCATGGTAAACTTTACTTAGCGTATACCAAAAGTTTTGATACAAGGTATACGGAGTTTAAAACAAAATTCAATGTTGAATCTTTGTTCTATCAGTGATCGCATGATGAAAATCGCAAAACGCACCTGACTTACTCGTATTCAAGATGACACAGAATAAACACTGATCAAAATAAACAAAATCTGTGAACGTAGCGTTCTTAAGTATATTTCCAGCTATCAGAAGAGCTCAAGAAAACGTCATTTGGATGCATTGTGGGGTAGTTATGACCAAAATCCGGTTTCTAATCTAACAGACCTCGTACTGAGAGTCAAGACAACACCCCTCATGGAGTCACAAACGGGAATAAAGATTACACAAATTGAACGTTTTTTGTAATCTTTGGCCGGCCCATTCTCAAATTCCTTTCTCCGTTCCTTCTCTCATGTTTGTTCCTTGCCGAACCCGTGATTCCCTGGTCCATTCCAGATTATAATCTTTGCAATCGGTGAAAATGTAATCTTTATTCCCGTTTGTGACACTGTGAAGGCCTAAAATATTGGAACCAATCAGATATGGATTCACATTGTCTTGACTCTCAGTATAAAGGGACTCTAAGTGGATCGAGTCAATAGAAGAGGTTGGACAAAATTTGGGGACTTTAAACGCTTGTAACAGTGTAACACCGTTTATAGAAATTTTGAGGTTCTGAAAGTGGTTCCATTGCAGGGTGTCTGGTATTTTTTAATTTTAAAAAATCCTGATATTTTCCTGTTTTTTCCTGATACTTCATAAAAAATTTCTGATTTTTTCATTTTGAAAATTCCTGATATTTTCCTGATTTTTCTCGACTCCTGGGATGGTAGGCGAAAAGCAGTAAGACTTTCTCAACCGAGGAGATTCGAGTAAGAATAATTCCTGATAAAACGTCCGATCTTTCCGATATTTTCCGGATTTTTTCCTGATCGGCCAAAATCCGTGATATTTTTGGTTTTTTCCTGATGCTAGACACCCTGCATTGATTTTCTTGTGAAATTTTCTGCTTTAAGCACTCCTCAAAATTTGAAATGTGCCGATATAAACATCAAAATTTACAATTTTAGTAAAAAATTTTATGTTCGACCTCTCTAGTTGACTCGATCCATTGTGCGACGTGGGGCTCGATAACTCGGACTTCCTCCATTTAAACGTATGCGGAATAATCGATTCTCGTCAGAGTACCAGCGGACTGATTGTTGCAATTGATAGACAAAGCTATAGAGAAAGAAGACAAAAGAGATATGGAGGGATCCTTTCGATGAAAGCGGGTGGTTGTAATGGAGGAGGAAGATAAGTAATAGACCAACTAACGGCAATCGACAAGAAACCCTATTTTTAGTCCATCATTTTTTCCCTCAGTCTATAGGGACCAACAATTTCAAGGATGGTTTCACAATAACTGGAATAGTTTTGTCGCCGTAACGGACAGCACATTTTTCGGGCATATTTTTAGTAGTAATGATAATCTCTGGAATTTTTTTGCATTAATCTACACAGGGTTATGTGTTATAGTACTTTTCAAAGATTTATCGCTCTACTCTTCAATTTTAATATATAAATGGCCGAAAATGTGCTGTCTGTTACGCTGACTTTTTACCGCGTAACAGACAGCCTATTTTCGGAATTTACATAATATTAATTGAGAAGTAGAGCAATACATCATTAGAAAGCGTTATAATATGTAACCCTTTGAAGGTCAATACGAAAAAATTCGAGCGATTATCATTTCTACTAAAAATATGACCGAAAAATGTGTTGTCTGTTACGGCGACAAAACTATTCCAGTTATCGTGAAACCACCCTCAACCAATAGGATCGCTCCATACTCCCTATGTTTCTTTGTCTATAGCTTTATCTATCAATTTCAACAAGTAGCCCGCGCCGGCGTAGCGTCCCTCCGGACCGATTCATTGCTACAGGTTTAAAAGGAGAGAAAACGACGGTGAGCTCGAACTCTGCCTTCCTCCATTTAAACGTATGCTGAATAATCGATTCTGGTCGGAGTACCTAGTCCCTCCAGGAATCGATTCATTGCTATGGTTAAAATCATGGTGTCTAGAAATCTTGATCATGCTGATTCCCAGATTTTTTCTGATTTCCCCTGATTTTCAGCAGCTCATAATGAGCTTCCGAATGAGAAACTTAAGTTTTCTCCCGCTTCGACGGGATTTCATTTTATTGATAAACACTTTCATGTTCCTAGTAGTCAAAATTGAGTCAGCCGAAAATAGTTCACGCTCTCCTTCATTTAGCGGATACGCAATTTTGTCTACTTGGAAGTTGAAATAGTTGTATCACATGTTTCGGCCCAGCCAACCTTTTTAACCCTGCGTTGAAGTCTCTAAGTCAGCCGAAGAGAGTTTGCGTTCGCCTCCATTTCATGGATATGCAATTTTACCTTCTTGGAAGTCGGCATAGTTGTATTACGCTTTTCGCCCCATCCAACTTTTCTACCCTGCGTAGAGGTCTCGACCAAGTCAGCCGAAATGAGTTCACGTTCTCCTTCACTTCATGGATATGCAATTTTACCTCCTTGGAAGTCGGCATGGTTGCATCACGCGTTTAGCCCCATCCAACTTTACTACTCTGGTCTTGCTCTCGGCTCTTGATTCGGGAATCGCGCAAAGTTCCGAGATGTGTGCGCCATTAGAAAATGCGGTGGGCAACGACTTCACTGCCGTGATATCGCAGAGAGCAGTAAGTGCAAAATTGAAGTTTTGAGAAAACGGGCTTAGAAGCGTCTGACCGGAAAATTTTATTGAAAGAAGCCCCCGTCCTTTGTCTAATTGCCACTAGTCGTCCGAAAGACTCCTAGAAATCGTTTGGATAATTGCAAATTGACCGATTTCATTTCAATTACATCAAAAGGGTATTTTTCATTTTAATGGTAGGCTAGTGTAAGGCGAGACAGCCGTAAGTGCTATCCTCTGCATGCTTTGGTGGTTGCGTTTTGGACACACAGCAATCACATTTTCAGGTTAGAAACTGGCAAGGGGGCGGCGTTTTACTTGAAAGCACTGTTTTCATTGGCTTTCCGGAGGAATAATGTATCACTTACCGCTGTTTTGTCTGAAACTACACTGGAAAAAAAAAAACACATTGGATCTAGAGTCCAGACTCTTAAAAACATCGACAAGAAAGAATACTCTTGATTCAATCGGATTTTTTCTTAAATCAAGAACCAAGCCTCTTAATTTGAGCGGATTTCCTTTTGATTTAAGCAAAAATCTGATTGAATCAAGAGTATTTTTTCTTGTCAATGTTTTCGAGAGTCTGGACTCTACATCCAATGTGGTTTTTTTTCCAGTGTACGTCACGGTTTTCTCATATGACTCGTTTTTAAACAAGTAAGATGAATTTTGCTGTTTTAGCTATTTCAGTGATTTCATCTAGACTAAAAGATAGAAGACGAATTTTGAGGGGAACCCGATTTCGGAACTTTGACACTTACTTTTCTCTTCGCTATCGCACTGGAAAAAAACACATTGGATCTAGAGTCCAGAATCTTGAAAACATTAACAAGAAAAAATACTCTTGATTCAATCGGATTTTTGCTTAAATCAAAAGGAAATCCGCTCAAATCAAGAGGCTTGGTTCTTGATTTAAGCCAAAATCCGATTGAATCAAGAGTCCTATTTCTTATCAATGTTTTCAGGAATCTGGACTCTAGATCCACTGGGTTTTTTTTTTCCCAGTGCGCGTCAGAGGTGTCCACTGCGCGCCCGGACGGCGAAGCGCTCGCGACCGGGAAGACTCGACCGATTGGACTCGCTCACCTGGCGTGTCACTGTTTTGCCGGTGCTCGGACAACTCAAGAGTCGGAGCCAGCAGCAAGTGGTTCGGATCTGATTCCGAATGCGTGTCGCACGTTGTAAACACGAGTGTCCTACAGACTGCAGACTCCGCTGGTGAAATCGTTAAACAATCGTTGGCCCATCGCTCACGTGACTTCTTCTCGCGAAACCGCACCCGCACGAGATCCCATTGATGAGGCACGCGTCGCGACGCCGCACACTGTGGTATTTGACCGAAAAACCTGGCCAAAACCTCAATTTTAAATTTTTTTTTTTTGGAAAACCAATGTGATATTCGAAATCTACACCGTTTTTTACCCCAGTAGCCATGTATGTGCCATTTTTCGAGTGGCTCAATTTCCCGCGAAGAGACCACGAAGTTACCTATTTCTCAGCGATTTTTTTGATATGTTTAGACGCGCTACTCGTCGATCAGTTTACTTCAACTGTGCGACCATGGGAGGGAAGTTCGGCGATATGCAACACATTTTTAAGGGTATATTCTACACAACTAACCACGGTATTTTCGAAATTTCTTTTTTTAGTGATTTTGACAGGAGGTTGAAAAGTGATGTAAAAGTAAACGTTTTTTTCGAATTTCACAGTCCGATTAAAAATTTCTCTCAACTGTTCTCAAGCGGTTTCAGGCGGAATGTTATAGTCCGAAGTGGGTATTTTCAGGATTCAGGGTCGACAGACTGAGGAAAACTGAGGAAATTGAAATTTTTGACTTCAAACATGGACTTTTGAGCGATTTTCACAAACATGAATGGGAAAAATTATGTCGATGCTAACGACTGAAATTGTATTTTTCCAACAGCTCTGACCCATTTAGTACCAATTGGGTGATATTCGGTCACGCAACCTGTTTCTTTGGCCCCTACGCCCTCGAAAGAGGGATATAAAAAAAAATTTGAAAGCGGATGGGAGGGTCACTTTAAAGTCTTGCAAAAGTGTTGAATCCGTTATCTGACAATCTCTTCGTGCATTATCCTTGAGTATAGACATATTTATGCCATGATTTACTCTGACAGACAAATTTGAGTCCATGCGGCCCCGGGGATGGGGCTTTAAAAGTGGCCCTCTGGCACCATGAAGTTATGCTGTGAGGCACATTTGAAGCCTCGTAAAAGTGAGATATGTGGTTTTCTTACGAATTTCGTAGTGAAGTGCCTCACTTTGAGATGTGGACCATGGGTTAGGAAGGAACCCATCAAAATGAATCATTTTCACAGGTGCTTTCTGTCCTTACAATGGTTCTTGTTATGATAGAACTCATTTTCATCTTATAATTTATCCTCAAATCATCATATGGAGGTCCCGGCACGTTCATTCTAGCACTAATTTTGATTCAAAACTGTCAAAAATCTTATATCTAGAATGATTCATATTAATTTTTTTGAGAAATGTACAATTACTCCTCAATGTGAGAGATCGGCTGTTTCGTCAAAAATTTTGAAGTGACTTACGCTGTTTTAAAAAAAACCATTAATGAGGTGATAGAAAGTCCTTATCTCGAAAAGTAGACCATAGGTGAAGGAGAAACTCGTCTAAATGCACCGCTTCAGTTAGATTCTTTGCGTCCTTTTAAAGACTTTTTGGAGGGCTTCTTGCACCCTCTTTAAACTCTCCGCAAATTGTCATATGATGTGTTAGGTGGTTAAATTGTGCATATTATAACTTAAGAAGAAGTACTAGTTGTAAAATATTTTTAAAACTCGGCGATATCTGGTGATAAATAGTTTTGGCCAGCTTTTCAGGTCCAATACCACAGTGTGCGCCGCACAGAGGATCGAGTCAAGTAGAGAGGTCGGACATGAAATTTTTGACTAAAACTGCAAATGTTGATGTTCATTTCGTTGGATATTGAATTTTAAGTAGTGCTTCAAGAAGAAAACTTTACGAGAAAACCAATGGACCCACTTTCAGAACCTCACAATGGAGATGTTGCATGTGTGAGGGATTTGCGATTCGACCATTGATTCTTATGTAAAAGTTTGCGAGAAACACGATGGTGCCACTGGTTTTCTCTGAAATCATCTTCCAAGCTCAAAAAAGCTCTCAAAAAGAGGCCAAAATGGAAGGAATATCCCACGCTATCCTGAGAGTCCACCTCTACATCAAGACAAACTCTCCATGCAAAGATAGGGAGCAAATACATTGAGAGGGGTGCCACTTTAATTGGGGACTCCAAAGCTGAAAACACGGCAACCCTAGCTGCTAATGAATTTGCTCCCTATCTTTACATGGAGAGTTTGTCTTGATGTAGAGGTGGACTTTCAGGATAGCGTGGGATATCCCCTCCATTTTGGCCTCAACTTTGAGAGCTTTTATTGAGCTTGGGAGTTGATTTCAGAGAAAACCAGTGGCACCAGCGTGTTTCTCGCGAACTTTTACAATGGAATCAACAGTCAAATCGCAAATTCCTCACACATGCAACATCTCCATTGCAGCATTTTTTGGCCACCGGAAAACCGCGGTTAATCCGAATCGCGGATAATCGAGACTCTACCTCACATCCAGCCACTTTTACAGCACTTGCTTGTGCTCTACGACGGCATTGAGTCCTGACCTTCCGCAGAGGCGGATCCAGCAATTTGACAACACCGGCTTTCCTCCATTTAAACCTATGCTAGATAATCGATTCTGGGCGGAACACCTGGCCCCTCCAAAAATAGATACATTTCCATAGGTTTAAATGGAGTAAAGACAATGTTGCCAAATTACTGTATCCGCCAATGCCCTTCCGAAGCTCCTCTTGCACGGAGAAAAAAACCTAGTGCGTGGGACCTGAAGTTTAGGTCATATGGATCTCTGAAGTTTTCGGATTGAGCATCTGAACACTTTAGGTCCAGCTGTCGGGGTTCGGATCACACATCTGAAACTCCAGTTCTTACATCTGAAGTGTACTTCAGATGTGAGAACCGAAGTTTTTTGGATATGAGAACCGAAGTTGTTCGGATGTGAAAACCGAAGTACTTCACATGTAAAAACTGAAGTTTCAGATGTGTGATCCAAACCTCAGCAGCTGGACCTTAAGTGTTCAGATGCTCAATCCGAAAACTTCAGAGATCCATATGACCTAAACTTCGGTCCCACGCACGAAGTTTTTTTCTCCGTGTGCATACCAGCTTGCAATCTACGGTTCATCAGATGATGGACATGTGCAGTTTGAACATCAACTGATTCAGTTAGGAGGTCGCGGAGGCCAAGTGCATTTAACTCGTTGCGTAATAATTATATAAGAACGCGAATAGTTGTAAGGATAGAAATAACGAACCCTTAATGAGCATAGAATCCGGTTGGAACCTTGTATCTTGTAATCCTGTTTATTTTCTTTTCCGATGCGATTGTATCTCCTTGCGATTCGATCGCAACTATGCTGCAGTGCTAGGGAAGAACGTCCTATGAGCCTTCAGACGTTGCCGAATTTCCTATGATAAAACACGAATTTCCTGCTAAATTTATGAATAATTTTCCTCTAATTTTTCAGATAATTTTGTAAGCAATTTCATATGAAGTTCCCGAAAATGTCAAAGAAAAATATCCATAAGTTTCCTCAAAAATAAACATTTTATTGAAGGAAATTTGGCGACTCCCGAATGCTCTTACGGCGTTTTTCCTTAGCACGGCGGTATGAGCCTTCGGCGATGGACATCTCGTCGCTCTACTGACGTTAGGACGTATCTCGCTTTCCACATAAGCCCTGGGCCCTACACTGAAAAAAAAATCTCTGTGTATTTACTAAGAAAAGGGTAAAATTACCAAGAATTCAGGGTTCTATTTGATCCCAGTTTTTTCTTGATAAAATTACTATTTATGGAATTGGTAATTTTACCGAGAAATCTCGGTAAAAATTATCGACTTTCTCGGTAATTTAACTGGACCCCGGTAAAAACGCCAATATTTTTTATCGACTATGGTAGGATTACTGAGATAAAATGGCAAAGTTATCGGGAATTGATTACCAATAAAAGTGGTATTCTTACCTGAAAAAAACAGTAAAAAATACCGGTTTTTAGGTAAGCTTACCAGTCTGTCTGGTAAAATTACCAATAATTAGTAAAAAAAGGGAGATGGTAAAGGTACCAACGGACCTTGGTAAAAACGCCGAGAATTTTTTTTCAGTGTATACTGCCGTGCTGAGGAAGAAAGCCGTATGAGCCTTCTGACGTTGCCAAATTTCTTTCGATAAAATACGATTTTACAGAGAAATTTGCGAATATTTTTCCTCCAATTTCTCGCATAGTTTCATTCGCAGCCAGATCTAAATCATCTGCAAATTTCAAGAGAAAATATTCATAAACATCCTAAAAAAAGATCATTTTATCGGAGGGAATTTGGCAACGCTCGTATGTTCATACGGCGTTTTTCCTTGGCACGGTAATATATAACTCTATGCTTTTCAGAGCTCAACATAACTACACATATAGACGGAGAAACTACCAAACCACGTATCTCGGTTTGCGACGTCGCAGACTTCCTGTCATACTTTATTTTTTAAATGAAAAACTACTTAACATCCAGTCTTGAAAATTTCTGTGATTTTTCCTCTTTGTGCGGAGAAAATTCCGTGAAAATTTCAAGGAATGATATTGATTTGGTCTACTTCAAAAAAATAAAATGTGAGCGTAGATTTTTAAACACCGCAAACGAGATACGTGGTTTGGTAGTTTCACCGTCGATATGCTCTTACTTCAGAAGGACGACGATTTTTGGAGCGGATTCAAGAAAAAGTCGGAATCCTCGGTCGACGGATCCGAGCAGTGTTGCCATTTTTGTGGAGCGTTCCTCTAAGTTTACATGAAACTAGGCGAATTTCACGTGAAGAACGGCAACGGTGAACAGGAGCGTCAGAGACTCAGAGGTGAATAAAAATGTAAGCTGAGTGAATGACCGTGATCGATGTTGAAGCTTATCCGAAGCCCTCCGACACGCGAACATTCGTCGCGATCGCAAAGGCGATTCTAGAAAGTTGGCAACACTGTTTGTTCTCCATTTAAATGTATGTAAAACAATCGATTCTCGGCGAGGGAGCTGGCCTCGCCTGAGATCGACATTTTTAATGAATTTAAATGGAGGGAAAACAGGGTTACCAACTTTCAAGATTCGTCACTACACTGAAAAAAAAATTCTCGGCGTTTTTACCAAGGTCCGTTGGTACCTTTACCATCTCATTTTCTTTACTAATTATTGGTAATTTTACCAAGACAGACTAGTAAACTTACCTAAAAACCGGTATTTTTACTGTTTTTTCAGGTAAGAATACCACTTTTATTAGTAATCAATTCCCGGTAACTTCGCCATTTCATCTCGGTAATTTTACCATTGTCGATAAAAAATATTGGCGCTTTTACCAAGGTCCAGTAAAATTACCGAGAAAGTTCAATAATTTTACCAAGATTTCTTGGTAAAATTACCAATTCCATAAATGATAATTTTACCAAGAAAAAACTGGGATCAAATAGAACCCTGAATTCTTGGTAATTTTACCCTTTCTTAGTAAATACACCGAATTTTTTTTTTTTCAGTGATACGAGTATTGAGCCTTTGAAATTCAGAAGAAAACGGAAGGCACTAGAAAAAGGAGTCATTTAGAAAACTGAATGCATTATGTTTTTCGGTTCTCCGAAAGGGCAATTCGGTCGAACTTATCCATTTGGAGGTAGAATAATCGGAAATATCATTGCTTTACGATGGATGCAGTGGCGTGGCGTGAATTGCGATATATCGATTGTTATGCCATTTAAACCTATGGTAAAGAATCGATTACGAAGGTGTTCGCTGCGAACACCCTGTTTATCGATCAATTTCCTTAGGTTTAAACGGCATAACAATCGATTTATCGCAAAGCACGCCACGCCACTGGATGGATGATTCATTAAAATTCAGAGTAATTCGAAAGTAAAAATAAGTGAAGATGATATTGTTTTCTGATTGACTCACCAAAAGTTCAATGAAATTTCAGAGTAAGAAGAATCGATAATGTGGTTGTTCTCTTACCTAAAACAGAGGATAGACAAAGAACAATTAGTGAAATCAAAGGGCATGCATATAAATGGAAGGATAACAGCAGTGGCGTGGCGTGAATAATCGATTATCGATATCTCGCCATTTGAAACTATGGTAAGGAATCGATTACTAATGTGTTCGCTGCGAACACCCTGATAATCGATCTTTTTTCATAGGTTTAAACGGCATAACAATCGATATCGCAATTCACGCCACGCCACTGCATAACAGCGTTGCCGACTTGCAAAATCGCTACTAAGCGATCGCCACGGCGAGCTTTCAGACAGTTTGATCAGGTAAAAGCGTCCAAGCAGTGACAAAAAAATAGGATAACACGAGTGAGAAATTCCGAAAATTCTTGCAAAGAAGCGATGACATTGAGATGGAGTAATGGACTACATTTCGTAACATAGGAACCGTAAATTCTGGCTCATTTCAGATACAACGTATAGGACATTGGTCTCCCTTCGCAGATAGGTGCTTTCGCGGACCAGCTAAAAAGGCTTTCTGGCCGTTTTTGCTTTGATATTGGAATCTGGAGATTGGCAGCGGAAACTTTCGTGTTAGAAGGTTGGCTGCCCGTTTGGGCCCCGAGAGCCCCATATTTCGGCATGTCCACACTCTCAAAGCTACAAAAAAATAAACATTAAAAAAAAATAGCGTTTTCTTGGTCTCACAGATTGGTATAAGCTCCATATTCAAGGGTTTATCAAGAAAAAGGAAAGAAATAGGTTGAGCTGTTACCCATTTTATTTTCCGTGGCACCTTCATTCTGTCCTTTATCTTGCCATCGGCACGCAATTCACCGCGCTCTATGGACAGTGGGGCGTAACTCGACTTTAGCATGAATCTTAAAAAACATTGAGTTATACCAACAACAGGCCTCATTTCGAAGTGTACTTACGCTCTTTTGTCGACGAGGCGACGGATTCAGTCGCCTTTCCGTGACACGGTAGCATTACAAATACCGCTAGCAAACCGGGGGTGAGCTTACGACTCAAGCGTAAGATATATCGTCGCACGCCTGACATCGTAACTACATTTTGCAATGAACCCTGATGTCCATACAAGATAATGCTTTTCCGGGTTCATCCCAATCGTGAGGTTACGCCCTTTTTGTCAGCCTGGGCGACGATGTGTGCATGCGCGCGTTTGGGATCACCTTCCGCTGAGGGCTTTCTGTCAGTGGCGTGGCGTGCTTTGCGATATATCGATTGATGGGCCATTTAAACATACGGAAAAGTATCGATAAAGCGGGTGTTCGAAGCGAGCGCTTCAATAATCGATTATTTACCACTGCTTCGAATGGAGAAATATCGATAGATCGCAAAGCGCGCCACGCCACTGCTTTCTGTGCCCCCCCCCCCCCCCCCCCGACCCATTATTGTAAAATGTATGAAGACGGTCTGAAAGAATTGATGTTTACAGTGAAACATGTTTCAGAATAATTAAAGTTTGGTCATGGAAAGTAGAAGTATGGACGAGTAAGTATTTTGGAGCGAAATTCTGTGCAAGAGTATATAGAGCGCGCTAAGACCCCAAGTGTTATGGATGCGGAGCGAAGTTTATTCTCCTTACGGAGTGACTTACGGTATTACGTAGCGGAATTATTCGTTTTTGCGGAGTGTCATACGCTTTTATGGTGCTAGTTTCACTTCGCATTCAGGGCCGGATTAAGGGGGTGGCCACATGGGCCGCGGCCCATGGCGGCAAATTTAGGGGGCGGCAAATTTTGCGATTTTTTTTAAGTGAAGGTATAAAGCAAATCGGATTCAGAAAAAAATACAAACGAGAAAAGGCGACAAAATCTCTCATTTCCTGAGAGTGCAGTAATTTTGCAGCGCGTCAAACACAGTGCGTTCAGCACCGCTCGACGTGAAACGCAAAGCGCCTACAAGACTGTAGGAATACTTCACGCATTGCGTCAAAAACGGTGCGATCAGCAGCGGTCGACGTGAAACGCACAGCGCCTACAAGACTGTCGGAATACTTCACGCATTGCGCTAAACACTGTGCGGTCAGCGCGGCGCTGCGGCGGAAGTTAAAATTATTAAACCACATTTATGTTTGTTCTTTCATAATTTTTTCGTTCATTTCTTATAAATGGAGGGCCTTGTCCACACAGAGATAGGTTTACGGAACTTAACTTTCGCGCAAAAATCCGTGAAATTTTGCAGGTAGTGTTGACATAGGGCTTTCGTAAAAAATGTGTCCAACACGAATAAACGCGTCTTATGCACCCCTACCCCTCCGGCACGTTCACTGGATGGTTTTTATTGATGTTTCAAAACTAATGAGAAGGGGCGGCAAAATACAGGCGGCCCATGGGCGGCAAATAGGTGAATTCTGTTCGCATTCACATTACTCGAGATTTTTGGGAGCTACATAGATTCGACACCGAATTTCACTCAACGAATTTTAACAATGTAGTCTTACCAGCACACTCCCAATTTTTCAGAACACACCGGAAAGAGCCTGTAAAATAGGTGAGAAAACTTTATTTTTCCTCGAAAACAGTTCAAAAATACTGCAGTCGCGAAATTCCTAAAGCTATAGTTTGGCTGCGTTAACCAGAAAGGAGCCAAGGTTACGCCATTGCCAAATTTCATCACACAATTTGATGTTTTACAGGAAAATGGTTGTAGAGATCCATTTGAAAATTTCACGAAATTTCCTCCACGTCACGGAGGAGATCCGTTGAAATTTTCAAAATAATCTTTTACACTGCCGTTCTCCCACCCCCCCCCCCCCCCAAAGAAAAGAATCTTTTCATGGAACCTCCCTGGTGTAACTTACATCCTTTCGGCTTAGTGCGGTTCAATTGGACTTCATTTTGCAAGCACAAACTACAATTTTTAGCTCAATTAAGAAACAACGTCTGTACCCTTAGTTTCCTCGTGCACTAAAGTGTTTTAACAGATGAGACAAAAACTGTAGTTCCGAATTGCGAAATGTTGTCCAATCATGGATCGACGATGGTTCTTTTCTCAAAGTACGCGAACAAAACGAAAGGGACCGTACACGTAGAGCAGTCGAAATAGATTGAGTGTCGCCAGACACTTGACGTCATTTTAATCTGGATAATCTGAGTACGGCTTCTTACGAGAGTGTTTTCGCTGATTTTCATGTTCTTTCGGACAGACACCCCTCATCATCCGATAAACATGACTGCGCGGGACAGTCACTCACTGGGGTTTATTGCAAAGAGCAAAAAACTCTGACTTGAACGAACCGACCGCTTCAGTCGACTGCACTGGTTTCCAATGGGTCAGTTGCGCTGGTCACAGAATCGTGTTTTAATGCTTGATTCTTGTAGATCAGCTAAAAATATTATGATCCGTCCGAACCGCAACTTTCAACGTTGAATATTAACCCAGATATCACCATTTGGTGGAAGAAATTCAGGGTGTCAGAAACCCGGCTTTTCAAAGGCCGATATCTCGATTAATACGGAACGTAGAAAGTTGCGGTTTGTACGAATCTTAATATTTGTGGCTGATCTACAAGAAACAAGCATCAAAACACGATTCTGTGACCAGCGCAACTAACCCATTGGTGGCAATTTTACAAAGAACGGAAGCTTCTTTCAATAAAATTTTCCGGTCACACGGAGAAAAAAACTTCGTGCGTGGGACCCGAAGTTGAGGTCATATGGAGCTCTGAAGTTTTCTGATCACGCATCCGTGAACTTGAGGTGGAGCTGCCGAAGTTCGGGTCAGACATCGAGGCACTTCGGTGTGTACCGGAGTACTTCAGAGGTGTGACCCGAACCCTCCGGTACATATCGAAGTACTTTAGATGTCTGACCCGAACTTCGGCAGCTCCACCTCAAGTTTTTAGGCACGTGATCCGAAAACTTCAGAGATCCATATGACCTCAACTTCGGGTCCCACGCACGAACTTTTTCTCTCCGTGAACTGAGCCCACTTTCTCCAAACTTTATTTTTGCACTTACGCTGCCGTGCTAAGGAAGAACGCCGTATGAACATTCAAGAGTTGCCGAATTTCCTTCGATAAAATGTTTATTTTTGAAGAAAGCTGTGGATATTTTTCCTTGAAATTTTCAGGAACTTTAGGTGAAATTGGGAACAATATTATCCGAAAAATTGGAAGAAAAATACTCATAAATTTACCAGGAAATTCGTGTTTTATCAATCGAAATTTGGCAACGCCTGGAGGTTCATACGGCGTTTTTCCTTAGCACGGCAGTACGGCTCTCTTCGCTATCACGGCAGAGCGGCGCATAGCGCGCCCTGAGCGGAGAAATCTCTTACTACGAATCACATGCGAGTCTATCCGATGAATGAGCCAGAACAAGTAGGTCTTTTTTGCGTTATTCATCGTAAACCAAACCATGAAAAGTAAACACGCGCAATCTCATCCGCACCCACGAACGCGCGGCGCCGTAAAAAATCCACGTCCGCGCCGCGCCGCATGAGTAAGTGCGGATGTTACTCATTTTCGGTGTTAATGAATTCAACGCTGGCCGCACAATAAAGCGAGTTTTCGGGAAGTTGGACATTATATTTCCGAATGAGACGATAAACTTTGATGTTCATTTCTTCAAAATTTCAAATTATCATTGGTAGATCTAAAACGCAATTTTCGGAGAAAACATCTGGAATCACTGTTAAACCTCTATGTTTCTTATGAATGAAGATGTGAGCTTTTTAAATCATGGTGTCTAGTTTTCTTGGCAAAGCACATTCCTTGATTTTTCCTGATTTTGAGGAGCTCATTCCCTAATGAGAAACCGAAGTTTTCTCCCACTTTCCGGGATTTTCTTGGGGAAAAGCATATAATCCTCCAGAGTTTCAGATATGAATATCGACTTTAATTGGACTGCATTTTGCAATTGGAACTATAAACTCTGGCTCACCTGAAAAAACACTTTTGTGCATAGGGAAGCTAGTGGCGCATACGTTGTTTCTAAACCGGGCCAGAATTTATAGTTCCAAATTGCAAAATGCGGTCCAATTAATCTTGCAGCCATTTCTTTGGCGCACGTCGAATTAAACCGCCAAATTTGAAAACGGAATGATCCGGGGTGGTTGGAGAAGAGATTCCCGGTTTTTGGAACAGATTCCCTGATTTCCCGCTAGTTTTCCCGGTAGATTTTCATTCCCTGATGAATCCCGGGTTTTCCCGGTTTTTAAAAACTAGACATCACGTTTTAAATCTTCCGAACCCTGTCCATTCTCTCGCGTTGAATGGCTCCGGTGTGCGGCGCCGGCGCCACGAAAGAATGCACACGAATCACTAATTTGAAAATAAATGGTTACACCTTGGTCGAACCCGCATCATCGCGACTAGGTCTCCTCAAGTTCACACATCTCTGACGTAAGGGCACACTGCGATTTCCACGTGAGCCTTGCTTTCCATATAAGTCTATGTTTTCCGGGGCTCATGTCAAACAGAGATACGCCCTTACGCCAGAGGAGTGACGATACTTGCATCGATGATTTAAAAGACGGAGAAGAGCCTGCAATATATACAGCAGCAATGTTCCTGCATATTTCACACGGACGTGTTTTTGCAAAATGAACCCAACTTCGATCCCTGCAAAACAGTGATATTTTTAAGATAAGGCCAAGATCAGGGTGTCCAGCAATTTTCAGCAAAAAAAATTCCGTGACATTTCTCCGACAAAAAGGAAAAATATTCCTAATTTTTCGACAAGGTTGAATTGATTAGATGTAAGCAAGGGTTTTTTCATGTTTTAGGAGTATAATGTGATGAAGAGAGCAAAATATATGGTACCTAAACTTATGCGAGATATTTTTGCTTCATTTAAATCAGCAGGGATTCTGGCAGAAACCTCCGCAAGAGTAAAATTCACGAGACATTTTCGTGCTTTTCCTTTACCCTGACGTTTCCCTGACACGACAATCGTTTGCGAAATAAAATTCCCTAACATGCCGAATTTTTGCGGGGTCCCTGACGCTTTCTCCGATTCCCTTGACACAAAAAAAATTCCCTGACATTTCCCGATCTTCCCGGTCGCTAGACTTCCTGAAAATTGTCAGATTGTTCTTCGTGACAATATTACTGTAAGAGTGTGTTTCAAATTATATTCAAAAATATATAACGGAAAAAAGTGTGGAAAATTTTACCCGGGGTATGGTTCGGTCTATGATGAGCGTACTTGATCTTTCGTTTGTTTATAGTAATACTGTAGGGTAAGTTAACCAGACATACTGGTGACGTTAACTATACTTTTGGTAAATGTGGTTAGAGTTATAGTATTTGCTACCTTAGAGTCTGTTGGTGATTACTATATACTCATGCCATACTCATGGGGAAAAGAGGAACATCACACAGAAGTGAGAATAAGGATGATAGAAGGTGAAATTAATTCCATTTGTTTTGACGGTTTTTAATTTACACTACTTCGATGTTGAAAGAACAGAGTTATAAATAAAAATCTTGATTCTGTACTGAAGGAATGGCAAACGCCGGAAAAAAAGGAGACACCACGAGATTGATACACATTTTAGGGGATACAACTATTCCATCTTCTACGTCGGGCGTGAAGTATCGCGTGGAAATTGAAGGCGTTAGGTGGTGAGGTGCTATTCCAATGGCGAAAATACGGGGGTTTTCCACCATCAGAGGTCACTCACAAAGCACGTCACGCTGAAACCCGATTTGCGGGTACTATTGGAAGAAACCGTTTGTATGAAAACAATATCAAACCACAAAATGCTATGAAAAAGGGCGATAGAAAAATAAAAACCTAGCGACCTTTCGAGAAAAATGTTTAAAAAATTAAATCACAAGACTGAATAATTCAATTAAACTCACCTCACTACAATCATGGACAAAGAAAATGAAGACAAATTTTGAACCCCCTTCAATAACACTGAAACCTATTTAAAAATGCAATTTAAAAAGATCGAAAACAGTTCCGCACTCAACTACTGATTAAGAATGACCTAGTTGGGCGAAAGTTGGCAACGATCAACTCTGGAGAAAAGAAGGAACTCAATCTTTATTTTGAGTAGATGTAGATACCGGTAGGAGGCTGAGGAAACTTCTGACTTCAGACCACGAGCGAACTTTGACTTTAAGGTGAATCAAAAATCATCTCCCTCCTCCCCCCAGCGTGACTATTAGCCCCTCCTAATTATCACCCTCGATGAAAAAATTAATTTCAATCTCAAAAATTGTCCCGAAAACAATCGCAGTGGGTCAGAAAACTCCAAAAATACAACTTTCTCGCGCCGGTCACAAACTCCTCGAGCGGAGATTTTTCAGAAATGCGTTTAAATCTCTCTTTCTCCGGTAAGTTCGTACTATTTTGGTGATTCACACGATGAAATGGCACTAATATCATTTAAATTTCCATTTCGTTGTATCAGGTCCCGAGCATGTAGCGCTAATGATCTTCCGCCGGGCGCGCGTGCAACAGTTTAACATAATGGCACAGCTCTGGCGGCACAGGAAAGTCGCTCGAAGGCATAGCAGAGAAAATTACCGCATATCGAATGTTTGGGTGCCTCACTTTCGTTAATACCAGCGAGATAGGTGTATTTTCAGAGAGTGTCAGCTGCTGAGAGATGAACGTACCCGCTTTGAAATTTATAAAACCTGCGATATTCTTTCTTCAGTATTACAGGGTGTCTTTTTTTCATTTTGGGAAATCCTGATTTTTTTCTGATTTTTGAAAGCTAAATCCTGATTCCACAATTTTTCCAACTCCTGATCAAATCCTGATTTTTTGCGGAGAAAAATTAAAAAATCTGCAAGAGCATATGCGGAAGTATAAAAAAATCCAATCGGACAGCCAACTTTTCTCAAATCCTAATTTTACGACGGATTTTTCATTGAATCCTGATTGACCTCAAATCCTGATAGAATCCGGAAAATCTTGAGGCTAGACACCCTGTATTATCAGTGCCAGCTCCTATCCTAACAAGTATACTAATTAATATAAAAGTTACTGAAGGAACAAGAAGTCCAAAACTCTAGTTGTTCATACGAGGAAAAGCCACGTGAGGAGCACCAATTATTAAAAGAACAAGTCAGTTACCAATACCACCAATTAACCAAAGGCATGGTCATAAAAAAGATTGTAATTAATGCATGAGAAGTTACTACAACATTGTATAATGTTCATTTAAGCAAAAAGACCCAACGTTTATGATCTCAGAGCGAATGATTATTTTAAAAGAAGTTCCAATGGATCCTCTCTAAACCCCAATATCTTTTGATTAGTTGAAAAAGCTCAAACATTCATGACGAACTTTCATAACTTTGGTTTAGGCGCGCCATAATAGATATTATGTGTATTCGAGTCCCATTGAATCCTGAAATATTTTAATGCCATTTTCGAGGCGAGAACGTATTTGACTTTTTGCATCGTGATAAATAATTCATGAGAGCATTTAGATTGCTGTTACTCGTTTTTTGATTGATGCCGTTACTGGGTGCACCCATTAGATTTTTTTCTGTGCCTGTAAAGTTCTTTAATTTTCACGGATGGCACGCCGCAATTTTTGCTGGATCTGCTGGTTGATTATTGAAATTATTCATGGACAGAGGCAATAGACAATTAAGACAAAAAGGAAATGGCGCGATCCAATCCAATTGGTTGAAACGAAAGGTTGCTGTGGACAAAGAAGGGAATTGATGGACTAGCTATGGTGTCTCTCGTAGATTACGTTGGTCTATAACTTACCTCCTGTGTCCATTTCAACAACCCGCTTCCATCAATAAGATCGCTCCGTTGTTTCTTCGTTTTCTTTGTATATAGCTTTGTCTATCGATTTCAATAATCAGTCTGCTACTTCCACTAATAGGATCGCTCCGTTCTCTCTTCGTCTATCGCTTTGTTTATCAATTATTCAATAATCAGTCTGCTGCTTCCACTAATAGGATCGCTACGTTTTCTTTGTCTATCGCTTTGTCCATCCATTTCAATAATCAGGCCGCTGCTTCCACCAATAGGATCCTTCCGTTTTCTCTTCGGTTTCTTTGTCTACCGCTTTGTCTATAAATTTCAATAATCAGTCTGCTGCTTCCCTCAATAGGATCCCTCCGTTTCCTCTTCGTTTTCTTTGTCTATCGCTTTGTCCATCAATTTCAATAATCAGTCCGCTGCTTCCACTAATAGGATCGCTACGTTTTCTTTGTCTATCGCTTTGTCCATCCATTTCAATAATCAGTCTGCTGCTTCCCTCAATAGGATCCCTCCGTTTCCTCTTCGTTTTCTTTGTCTATCGCTTTGTCCATCAATTTCAATAATCAGTCCGCTGCTTCCACTAATAGGATCGCTACGTTTTCTTTGTCTATCGCTTTGTCCATCCATTTCAATAATCAGGCCGCTGCTTCCACCAATAGGATCCCTCCGTTTTCTCTTCGGTTTCTTTGTCTATCAATTTCAATAATAAGTCCGCTGCTTCCACCAATAGGATCACTCCGTTTTCTCTTCGTTTTCTTTGTCTATCGCTTTGTCTATCAATTTCAATAATCAGTCCGCTGCTTCCCCCAATAGGATCGCTCCGTTTCCTCTTCGTTTTCATTGTCTATCGCTTTGTCTATCGATTCCAATAATCGGTCTTCTGACGAGGGAAAGGGTCGGTAAAGGAGTGACCGCGGATAGGACCCTATGGAGACGCGAAAGAGGTTAGCGGTTGTTTACATCTCATCATGGGATGCTGGCAGTGTGTAAGTGGATTGTTTCATCTGAGTCTGGTAATGAGCTTTAATTGAAGCGCTGCGAGATAGCAGAGGGCAGACTGGCCTCCCCCTACCAATCATCATCCGTTGAAACTCGAAAACGAAAACATAACTGATTCGTTATCAAGCGATCGCAGACGGGAACAGCGCGGAGCACTGCCCAGTTAGACGTATTTCTATCAAACCAAACTATGTGCATCAAGACATGAGCCCTGAGACCCATAAGAATATATGCATAACAGGGCTCACGCCGTAATGCACATAGTTTCGTTTGACAGAAATACGTCCAGTTGATAGTGACATCCAGTCGAACTTCCCGCAGTTATCTTGTCCCGTGTCGACGGGCCCTCTGCTGCAGCTCGTGACGATTCTTGAAAGCTGGCAACTCTGTTTTTGCTATACTCAAATGGATGTGAAACAATCGATTCTTGAGAATCACAATCGATATTTTTAATGGATTTAAATGGAGGAGAAACGGTTTTTCTAACTCACAAGAATCGCTTCAATACTGCCGCGCGTTACAAACTGGAGCAGCACTGGCGATTCCAGCAAGCTGGCAACACTGTGAGTATGCCTTTTAAATCTATTAAATATATCGATTGTGGCTGCCTCGCCAAGAATCGATTGTTTCACAGACATTTAAGTGGAGCAAAAACAGTGTTGCTTACATGTAAGAATTGCCTCTGGGGTGCAGTAATTGCATAAATGAGGTTGCTTTTCACAAGATGGACTTACAGGGCCGGATTAAGGGGGTGGCCACATGGGCCGCGGCTCATGGCGGCATATCTTAGGGACGGCAAAAAAAGTGTAGGTATACAAAATAATCGGATTCATAGAAACAAAATTACAAACGAGAAAATGCGACAAAATCTCTCATTTCCTGAAAGTATAGTAATTTCTAATTTTGTCGTCTCTTAGTGACACAAGAGACAGCACCTTCAATGAGTCGAGTTAAGAGAGAGACCAAACACACAATTTGGCCTGGAACGGCGCGACTTAGAGGGAAATGATAACGAGGACCTGAGATGAAAAGGAGAAGCCCTCGGCGTGGCGATCGGCATGTAACACATATTAGCGCCTACAAGACTGCACGAATACTTCACGCATTGCATCAAACACAGTGCGGCCATTGCGGTCAGCGTGAAATGGATAGCGCCTACAAGAATGCATGCATACTTCACGCATTGCGCCAAACACAGTGCGGTAAGCGTGAAACGCATAGCGCCTACAAGACTGTAGGAATACTTCACGCATTGCGTCAAAAACAGTGCGATCAGCAGCAGTCGACGTGAAACACATAGCGCCTACAAGACTGTAGAAATACTTCACGCATTGCGCCAAACACGGTGCGGTCTGCGCGGCGCGGCGGCGGAAGTTAAAATCATTTATCCACATTTATGTTTGTTCTTTTATAATTTTTTCGTTCATTTCTTATGAATGGAAGGCCTTGTCCACACAGAGATAGGTTTACGGAACTTAATTGTCGCGCAAAGTTCCGTGAACAATTGCTAGTAGTGTTGACAGGGCTTTCCCAAAAAATGTGTTCAACACGAGTAAATGCGTCTTATGCACCCCTCACCCGCTGACACGTTCATTTGATGGGTTTTATCGAGTTTCAAAACGAATGAGAAGGGAGCGGCAAAATACAGGCGGCCCATGGGCGGCAAGTAGGTGAATCCGGTCATGTGGACTTGTACTAAAAAAAAACTTTCCCGAGATAATATTTTGACTGAAAGCGTAGTTTCTTGTCGACATTTTTTTTTTTGTTTAATCCGTGTAAATTTAACCTTTAAGTCAGTTATTTAAGTTAAAAAAGTGTCGTTCTGTTATCGTTAGATTTAAGTTTAAAAAAATAGCAAAACAACGCTTTGTTAACCAAAAAAACTGACATAAAGTTGAATCCACGCGGATTTGACTCAGAGAAACCAAATTTTGTCGACAAGAAACGACGCTTAGAGGCAAAATACTATCTGAAGAAATTTTTTTTTCAGTGTAGTAGCGTTCGAAAATTTTACGCAACGAACCCTCAAATTCATCATGAGATTGTCAATATTCACCTAAAAGACTCCTGGATATGGTTCGGATTATTCGACTTTGACAAATTTTATTTTTGAGATTTCATTTTGTTTATATTGAAAAGGGCCTTATGCATTTCATGAAAAGGAAATCGATGTAAAAAAAAAATAAGTTTTCAGTTGAACAATTCAAAGTCTCAAACATGGTATATTTCCCACGGTATTCGTGGTATAGGTGGATCCTTTCATTAATCGAAAACAATACGATTGTTCGACCAGATTGAGGCAGGACAAAGAAATAGAGTGATATGATCGACCAACCACGTGCTTTTAAGCTTAGTATAATCGTACTCAATCGACTTATTGTAAGAAAACATTTTAACAATCGGTAAGTTGGATATAGAATTATCGCACCGACGGGAAGGAGGGAGGGCTCAATTATTTTCCAAAGAAAAAATGTAAATTTCTCTCATAAAAAGTGAATTTAAGCAGCTTTGGTGTGGAGCCGGCGACTTAAAACGCTGAAATCTAGTCCGAACTAGTTCGACTAGCTGCAAGATACATTATTAGTTCTTCATAATTACAGCGATAACGCATTTGCTCATTCATTCACGCGCAAGTATCGTCCGTACGAGCTCTGTTTACAAATCAATCTTCTCTCTGCGCTAGGTGGCCAAATTTTATTAATCCAGGATTTTCTCTGCGAGCAAAGTCAATTGCGCTGTAGTCCCAGAATCAAGTTTTGATCATTTCAGATTATAGATCACCAAAAACTAATCAAATCTGTTCAACCACCGAATTCCCACGTCCAATATTGCCGGCGACATCGCCTTTCGAAAACATCACTGCTTGAAATTCCGTGGATCTTTTGAACATTTTAAAAGCGGGCCTGCAAGGATTTTGGATTCAAAAATACGCCGTAAATCACCGCGCAATCTTCTCGCCTGGTGCTTTCAGAGTATGAAATGGACGTGTTTTTACCAAACGGAACTATGTGCATTATGACGTGAGCTCTTATGGGTCTCAGGGCTCATGTCTTAATGCACGTAGTTCCGTTTGGCAAAAATACGTCCAAATAAAAACCACAATTTTAATGGCCCATTCCCTTGTTAGGCAGGTGGTTTCATCAATGAGCTAGAAAAAGCAGTTCTCTTTCGCGTGATGAAGTCCAATGACTGTTCAATCCTCGGGTTTTGACGAGAAAACTGGAGTTGCTCTCGTAGTTGCCTCGGCACGTGAGTTGAAATCCGAGGAATACCGGCGGCTCGATTGTTGAATCGAATCGATCATCGGTATTTCCCCATTTGAAGCTATGGTAAAGAATCGATTATTGAGGCGTTCGTTACAAACGACCTGTCTATCGATTATTTTCTATAGGTTTAGATGGCAGATCAATCGATATATCGCAAAGCACGCCACGCCACTGATATCGAACGACTTCGATCGATAGAAAGCAATGATAAGATAGGGATGTATCGATCAAGATCATTCGATAACGATTCGATAATCAACCCGCAGGACAATTTGTTGCAGATTTGCAGTGAACGACCCTACCAAGACGAGTGCCCATCTTGGTAGTTCCAAGAACGAAATTCTTCTTGGTTCTATGTGACAGGAACTACAAGGAGGTCGCTCTCTGGTCGCCACTTGGCCTAATTTGTCGTTTCTCTGCCGTCAGAGCTGCCGTGATAAGGAAAAACGCCGTATGAACATTCGAGAGTTGCCAAATTTCCCTTGATGAAACATGTATTTTTGACGACATTCATTCATATTTTCCCTTGAAATTTTCAGATATTTTAGATTGAATTGCGTACAAAATAGTCTGAAAATTTTCGAAAATACATACTTACACATTGAGATGAGCCGACCACCGTTATCATTAACAGCATTCTCCCCAAACGGTCCAACAACTTTACAGTTGACTCGTCGTCCCGTTCTGCTGTTCAAATTACCCATAAGAATTGCTTCCCTGGCAGCACCAACATTTTTCCCCGTGGGAAAAAGGGTGAAAAATCACGATAAGCGCATTCGTAAAGTTTATACTCCACGCCTTGCCTTGCCTCATGATTAGGGTGAAGAATTTGCACATTTTTGAGCCT
Source organism: Bemisia tabaci (assembly GCF_918797505.1). Classification (NCBI taxonomy): domain Eukaryota; kingdom Metazoa; phylum Arthropoda; class Insecta; order Hemiptera; family Aleyrodidae; genus Bemisia; species Bemisia tabaci. The sequence goes on along the minus strand of NC_092801.1, from coordinate 5,047,616 downwards.
CTTATTACTTAAGGATGTATCATGGTATGGCCGTAATTCGATGCATCATAATCCAGTTACAACCAGTTTGATCCAGTTTCATTATTCTGCACGAATCTCAAAATAGCGTTCGACATAGGATGAAATTTCAGATGGAAAATATAAAGCAACGAAGACTAAAAAGCAACGATAGAGCTTTTTATAATTAAAGCGTGCAAACACAGATGGCAGGAAAAAGTTTTGGAATGATATATGCGTTGGCTGAATAAGTATTTGAGAAGTTGCAGATTGTGAAGGGATATTAAAGTCTGGTATTGAAAAAAAAAAATAATGATAATTTAAAACCTGCGAAACCATTGAATATCCGAACATCCCAACCACAAAAATGACCATGACAATACAGTGTTTTTACGATTTGGTGTTAAGAGATCAAGCAAATGGTTTTCAACCGGGACTCAGAAGCCTCTCTTACGAATTCACGATTGTAGGAGGTCCTTAAGACAGAAGCAACGATAGGACTTTTCGTGATTAAAATGCAACATATAGAGCAGGAAAGGAAAGTTTTTCAATAATCCCTAGATGTGTTGGCTAAATGAGCATTTGGAAATGTAGAGAGTAGAAAGGAATATTGAAGTTTGTTATATTATTAAAAAAACAAAAAAGAAAAAGAAATTAAAACCTGGAAATACCTATACGAAATCCTGAATATCCGAATATCCCAACCGTGGGAATAATCGTGACAATACCTACTGTATTTTAACGACGCAGTGTTGAGAGTTGAAGCAAATAGTTTTCAACCGGGGCTGAAAAGCTTCTCTTACGAATTCACGATAGAGACCCATGAGACACAGAGTATGATCTCCACTTTTTTGAGCTTGCAAACTCCGTCATTTTCCGGGCGAGGAACCGTAACTCCATCCCAAGGTTGTCAAATTGATGCAAACAATTTAATTTTTCACAAGCGTATGACTGTGCATTTTTCGTTGAAAATTTGTCTGATTTTCGCACGAGATCAGAGGAGAAATCAGTGTAATTTCCGGCCAGAAATTCCCAGTACTCTCCTGAAAAAACAGCAAGTTGCGCGAGGAAATTTGGCAACATCGAAATGTAGTTACTTTCCTTTGTGGGAGAAACGACGACTCGTGATCGGGTAAAAATAAAGCAGAAAAAGAGCTTTATCTTGAATTTAGATTATTGGTTGGCTAAAGGTTATCATACTGTGATTTTCCGAGCTTCTGTGTGCAAAAACGGTTCACCGTTGGTGGGGGCTCTGCCGAAACCTCTGAGCGCCACGGATTGAAAATGAAAGTACAAAAGACGAAATACAACGAGACTGATGCCTCATATCGTCACCTACCGCTCAAAGTATCAAAAGCTCCATGCGACGTTTCAAAATTTCCACCGTCATTTTGTTTTTTTACAGCGAAATTATTCGAGGAAGCTGTCCGAAAATGTTACTGAATTTTCTTTGGGCGACCGATAAAATTCAGTTAAATTTTTCAAACAGATTCGACCAACGCGATTTCTTTGTAAAAAAATAAAATGGTGGCGGACATTTTGAAACGTCGCATGGCGCTTGTGATACCTTGACCGGAAGGTGACAGTACATCAACTTGAAAAGCTCGGAAAATAATACATATGAGCATACGTCGAACGGAAACGCGATTTGCCAAGATAGACTTTAAACGTCGAATTTTTAAGATACATACGAAAAAATTCTGATAACTCGGTACTTTTCAAAAGGCGAAATTAAATATTCTGACCTATGCTCATGCTTTCTTCAATGTTTGACATTTAACAGCGCCTTCAATTTTTCGTACATGCAACGAGGACATCATCAGATTACGAATAGGTGCATCCAGAGGTTCCAATCAATACTTCGCACAGTGGATCGAGTCAATCAAGAGAGGGCGTACATGGAATTTTTGACTAAAAGTGGAAATTACAATACTTATTTCGTCATATTTTGAATTTCAATGGGTATTGCAAGAAGAAAATTTCTTGAGGAAACCAATGAAACCACTTTTAGAACCTTAAAATTTTGTATAAACGGAGTAATAAGCTTTTAAAGTTTCCTAATTTTGTCCAACCTCTCCTCTTGACTCGATCCAATGTGCGTCGGCCAAGCTATTACTTGGAGGCGTTTCTTGGATTTTAAGTTCGATAATAACGCGTAATAAGTTTTTGTGCTTCATAATTCGTCGCCGACTGATCGGCGATGAGTGGAACCAAGTCGTCATGCGATGAAAAAAAAGGCTCTCATGGCAAGACAGCGATTTAAAAAAAAAAGAAGAACCACAAAAAAAAA